>NW_003314334.1:963271-970821 GCF_000143415.4 Selaginella moellendorffii
TACGTATTGGGCATCCATGCGTACGTCCTTCTGTGTGGAGTATCCACGAACAAAGGTATCCACCGTGGGACTGCGGTACAGGTGGATGACTAGTTGCCTCACATGGAATAGCTGATCTACACAATGGAAGGATTGGTAGATTGAATGCGGAAATGGAGGTGCTGGCTGATCTACACAATGGAAGGATTGGTAAATTGAGAGCGGAAATGGAGGTGCTAATTCCCCTTGGCTCAGTAGGGGTTACTAGTCAATAATCAATGAGGACATTGACATCTTTGAAGGGGGGGTGAGTGTACCGCATGTGATCATGGGATGATCTACACAATGGAAGGATTGGTAGATTGAGAGCGAAAATGGAGGTGCTAATTCCCCTTGGCTCAGTAGGGGTTACTAGTCAATAATCAATGAGGACATTGACATCTTTGAAGGGGGGGTGAGTGTAGCGCATATGATCATGGGATGAGATTTGGATATACTATCACCGTGGATCCTTGGAACTTTGGGGGATAAATGGGGATAAAATAGCCACTAGGGGCTTTCTCATCAAGCAATTGCCCCTTTTCCAGTTGGCTTAAGAGGAGAGAGATAAGATGCGCTACAGCTAGAGCCTTGAGTCCTGATTGTCCAGTGAAAGAAAGAAGACATGGGATGTGGAAGCTGCGGGAATTGGTGGTAGCTTTGATGAAGGTGGTGAGGAGCTTGATAAAGAAGAAAAATGATTTTTATTCGGGGAGTCCAAATAGACAACTCCTACTATATTTGGACAAGGTCATTTCCTGATTGTAACAGAGGTGGACCTTGAGGCAAAGTGAACTCAAGCAGTTGAGGAGGCTTCTTGGGACACACAACTACTTTGTGATTAGGATCAGCATAATAGAGGCAAAGATTCTGAGATATTCAATGTTGCTTCTCAGCAGGACTCAACTTCCCTCTGATGAGTCGGGGAGTACCAAAAATATCCATCAGGACTGGAGCAGTAGGTTCAAGAGTATGCCCCGAAGACTCAAGTTGGGATTCCTAAGTCTGGGACAAGAAAACAGCGGCACGGTGACTTTCCTGATAACATTCAAAGAGACGATTGTTGCATAGAACAGCTTTGTTGATGGCGTCTGATAGGTCCGTGGGATCCTCCATGGTGAGTAACAAATTCTTGACATCGTTGTTGAGGCCGAAACGAAATTGATCAATTAGGGCCCACTCATCCCACTGAGTGTCCAAAGTAAAGAGTTGGAACTCCGCAACATAGATCGAGGTAGGACGAGACCCCTGAAAGAGATGTCTCATCTTTGTGGTGGCATCCTAAACCCAATCCGTCTTGCCAAAACATGCTTCGAGCTTCTCTTTAAACAACTGAAAATCCATCAGCTTCGGAACCACGACCCCCTTTATGCTCTTCTCTAGGAGAGGAGAAAACCATGACAAAGTTACACCTTTTCTTTTTAGAAGGAGAAACTGAAAACTTTAAAGTATCTCCCAGGCTAATCACCTCAGTGAAGAGATCAACTCCATCTAATTCAAGAATCTGCGAAGCTCCAAACGCTTGCCTAAGAACTACGTCGGGAAACTCACCTTCAGTTCAGGAACTTTGGTTGATCCTTGAGCCAAAAGTGAAGCAAGCTCCTGTTGCATGTGAAGAAGGGCCACCTTCAACTCGGTATTCTCATACTGAATTTTTGCAAGGACTTCAGCGAAGGAATCAGGATGGCTTGGAGACTCCATCGGCAAAGAAGAAAGAAAAGGGGGAAAAAGGCAAAGGCAATCAAACAATTAAAACAAGTTAAAGCAAAAGTAAAATGCACAATCTGAATCAATCTATCAAGACCCCCAACAAGATTAGGATTGGAAAATGCAGAAGTCAAAGAGAAAAACTAGTAGAGACGAGGAAAAGGTCTTAGACTGGCGTTGATTCAGATTGTGGAGAAATGGAACAAGGCTAACTTATGTATACTATAGGTTGATAAAGCTCCATCACTTTTGGATCGAGGACGGCCTAAATATAGCTAAGGTCAAGGAGGTGCCACATCATCATTAGGAATGTGGTTCGAGAATCAGGAATCATACAGGAAATTAGAAAGTTAGGAATAGGGAAGTGTCTCAAGAGTCAAGAATGTGGTCTACGGGTCAAGAATCTAGCGAGAGTCAGGAATGTGGCAAGAATTGGGGGATTCCTAATAGAGGCTTGCATAGGGCCATGGTATTCTAAAATATTGTTCCAAAGTCCTAAACTATAAAAAAGAAGAAGAGTAATCCTCTAGTGTAGAGACCAAAAATATGGTCACATGGTGAGGAAGTCCTAAAGGTCAATAAGATATAGTGGTTAGGCCTATACACCTTGACTTAGTGGCAATGTTGGCAAATACAGCCATAGACAGAAAGGTACTTAGTGGGGATGGAAAAAAGGATATTAGATAAAGTTGTTCCCCATGTTTGCAGGCATCTTATGGATGCTAAGGAGTGGATATGGAATTATCACTCATTGATAAATGGCCCAATCTTTGAGAGATAGAACTGTGGTGTAAGTGGTGTTGGATCCACCAATGTGATAAAGGTGAATACGTATGGCCTTAGCATAACGGGTTGATATATCAATAATACCTTTGGGTGTTGGTTGTGGGATCGAACATGTGGAGCAATTAGACCAAGTGCAAAGGTTGAATGGCATGGATGCTATTCTTGGGGCTAGCAAGTCTCCTAAGTCTGGAATAAGATTTATGGAGGTTATAAGTGAAGTTTCTCCAAGTGGCTGAAAGTGTGGTTAAGTGACTAAAGTAGAATGGAAAATCTAGTTTCTTACAAAGGAATTCATGTCGTTGGCAATTGTTATACTTGATGTTCAATATCCACAAGGTGTAAAGTAAGATTTACTTTCTTTTAATAAGGTTGAGTTGTGAATTCGAATGCTTCATGATGGATTTGAGAATCTTACATCATTTGTTAATGACTTCCTATTTTGACATTTACATTTTTAATATTGCCTTAAGGACGGTCTTTTTTATTTTGTGGGGATGGATCCTAATGATCATTTATGGTTAATAGTGCCTTTATTCTATGTTTTCTCCACACCTACCATGATTTTCCTATTTTATGTGGGCATATAAAATGCATAGTTGTGTTTATTGCTAAACTCGTAATACTAACCTTCGTGTTATAAAAGGACTGTTGGAGTCAATTGTAATTTCTTGTCTATTTGAATTGGTGATGTTTGATTTAATGGGGCTTTTTCCACAATCAACTATTGGCAATGAGTACGTCATTATTACTTTTGACTACTTAGATCACTGGGTGAAAATCAATCCTTTTGCTAGTGCATTTGCAACTATTGTTGAATACTTCCTCCTCAATTGAGTGGTGTTTTAGCATTCATGTCTAGAGCAAATTTTTTTAAATAATAGTCTTGCATTTATGGCTAAGGCATTTCACGTTTTAATGTCTTGTTTGGGGGATACGCCACACTTTCATGAGTGCTTATAATCTATAATCAGATGGTTTGGTAAAATAGCTCATTCGAACTTTCAAAAGGATGATTGCAAAATATATAAATTTTTAACGTTTAGATTGGGAAGGTTATTTGCCATTTCTTCAGTATGCATATGTTATAGGGGTGCAAAGTTCTATTGGTGCTTCACCATATAAAATTCTATATAATCATGATTTGATATTACCAACGGAGTTGAATTTACCTTCACAATTGCCACAAGCTACTGATGTTAAGTTTTAGGATTAATATTTGATGAGCATACTTTCACTTGTTTGAGCAGAGTTTACCAAACACCTAACCCACATATAAATGGGACAACAATAGTGCTACAACTCCTATCATCATCCATCTAAGGAATATAAAGTGGATGATTTAGTGTTAGCTTATTTTTCCAATCTTACGGTATGTGGTTTGTCTAAAAGGCTCCTTACTCAATGAAAGGAATTATATTAGGTGTTGCAGCAAGTAGGACCATAAATTTACAAGGTTCAGTATAACATTCAACAAGCTGATCTTCTAGAAATTATACATGTGCAACAACTAAAACACTTTATACAAATGGATTAAGAACAATTAGCACCACCTAGAAATCCATCAATGCATCCTCTTGATGTTCCTTCAAATTCTAGCCCGTCCATGAAAGAACCTTGATTGTCTTTCATCATTCCAAAAAGAGTGGATGATATGAGGTCCAAGTGTATACCTACAATGCCATATACTAATATTAGCATAGTGGGATTTTAGTAACCGTCGGATTGAGTTCAATCTGCTCATATATATAAGCTAGGCTTTTTGAGCTAATTGATATGCACATTTTTTATTTCATTTTCATATGCCATGCACTCACAAGATCATTATTAAAATAATTATATTATATATATATATATATATATTCTTCAAACTACCAGCTTTTGCTGGGTAGTTTCTATTCCTCCATAATAAATTAAAATATTTTACTCAGATGCCATGTTTAAGTTTGATAAGACCATAGAAGTTCAAATGTTATTTTTTAATTTATGGCAAACGAGCTAATAATTTTGTATAAAAATTATAATTTACTTCAATATTATTTTTAACTTCTCAATATAGTTTTTGTACCTACAGTATGACACTACCATGTTTTGGCAATAGTTTTATAATTATATCAATAGAGTCATCTTGAAAATAAACTCTTCCACCAAAGCCATGAAATATATAATTACAAATAATAAAAGTCAAAGCTTGAGCAATATCACTTTTATTACCAATCCTATTTTGAGCTCTCCACCCATGTACTTTTATAACAATTTTATAACTTCTTCTTTATGCTACATAAAGATATTTATAAGTTGAATGTGTCCATTGGAAGGTTAATTGACATATAGACTGGCATACAAAACCCATAGAAGCATGTCTTTGTGGCCCATGATCAAAACATCTTTCTACAACTTCACTTGAATAGCCAAGGCATTGCAAAATACTAAGTAAGATTATAATACTAATCAATAATTTCATTTAAATATATAGTGACCCTTCAAAGAAGTTTGCAACTTATATTTGGATTTTTTGTATAAACACCCATGACATTTGGTAATGTACTTGAACTATATAATCTATAATAGTCAAGTATCTAATCAACAGTATGATTAATGATTTTAATTTCTTAGATTGCCACTCTTATAATGAAATTGCACAGAACAATGACTAATGTGAAAATTAGGACAAAAAAATGTGTCTACTGCAGACAAGAATTTACATCAATCAATGCATCTTCTCCTTCCACTCATAATGCCACCATCAACACTTGTCTGGAAAGATGGAAAGAAACGAAGAGCAAAGGCATAGGATTCATACTTGATCTCTTCTTTTTTTTTTGTGCTATGTGATGCTAGCCCTTACTTGATTAATAATAATAATAATATTAATAATATATGTTTTCCAGCACTAATCTGAAGACTAGGGAGGGTAGAACTACCTACCTATAGTCCCTATACTCTCTTGGACTTGAAGTTGAAGCTCCTCCATTTTATGTAAGTAGATGGTGAGGTGGTGGGAGACCCCTTGGTTTTCTAGGAGGGTATTGAACAAGGCATGGAAGATGACCAATGGTGCATAGGAGGTATTATTGAAGATGCCTAGGAATTCTTGGTTATACATGTTGCCTAATCTCAGCCTAGAATGCATGATTCCCATGCTGGTATGCTGGATATGGTGATATATATAAGGATCCCATCCCATCAGATTCATGGTCAAGAGATAAATCTTATACTTGACAGCCTCATAGGTCTTCTGATCTAGCCATTTGTGCCATTCACCAGAGTCGTCTAGTGGTTCATGATGTATCTCCTCAACATCTAGACAAGGCATAATGTCCAGATTTTGACATTTGCCCACCAGCCCCTATGTCTTTTATACATAAGGCTGAGTTATTAATAGTGCATATGGAGAGTTTCATTTGGACTACACCTTGATGTACCTAATAATATGCTTCTATGTAAGGAGCGTGAGCTGAATTATTGGGTAGGAGATATTCCCTATATGCAACTCTATCTGAAAGAATTTGTATTACAAGTCCTCAACCAAGATTTATCTATCCCAAATACCACAGAAGCATACAACACAATAGTGGTAACCTTAGAAAGAATTGACATTTTGCAGTCAGCTCTTGATGTGAGTATGGCAGTCAAACAGTAGTGCACAGTTAGCATAGTGAGCAACTACAATTCAATCAGATATGCTTACTTTCCATGAGTTGGCCTTTGAATAGCAAGTTGTCTACTATAATGAGCTGCACCTTGGTAAACCATGAGCTATTTTTTGGCAATGCTTACTTCCATGCCTTTGGCTGCACAGAATTCACTTAAAACATCTAGACTGACGCTGTATTTGTGGCCTGCAACAAAATGTCATCAGGATACAACAATACATAGAGATACATGCCCAAGAGTTGGTCAGGTGTAAGTATCTTACCCTTGATTGTAGTCTAGAGTGTGGCAAGAGGGAGCAACCTTGTTGGACCCCAAGTATGACTCAATGGGCTGGCTATCAGCTATTTGTAGCCATGCAATCTTGAATAATTCAGCAATTGCTGCTAAAAGGAGAGTGGGGATTTGAAGTTCCAACAAATGCCAAATCAAGACATGATTGAAAGCTTGGTTAAAGCCACAGGAGAAGCCCTTGGTTTCATTGGAAACCAAACATAGCTAATGCATATCACTGCATCCAACTTGTTAATCAGTATCATTCCTACTATCCGACAAAAGTTCAAGAGCTTTGTTCCAGTTGCATTGATAATGGTGTCTATGGCATATATTCAAGCATAGTCCTAATCCATTCTTCCACAAGCACAGCCCCGTTGTGATTCTGTGCTTGTTTGTGGGCTAGCAACAACTACCCATGCTAACATGAACTCCTCCAACCCAGTGAGAGGAGAAGTTTCTTCTTGGACCTAGTGAGGTGGGTAGTAGAAGTTAACAGGATCTGAATGGAGCAACTTAGAGAGGATTTCCTAATGGCCATATTACTATGGCCCCTTGACACCCTATCAGATTTTGAATGAAGTATTTAATAGAGGGACAGGTTTTTGAAAAACTGATGTGTAAAAACTAGTTGGACATACTTTAGACTTTCTATATTTGAAACTATCAATGGTTTTCGATAGTGTTAGCTAGGAACTCCTCAAATGAAGTAGTTTCTAATATGAAATAAGATTAGTTATTTCAAGTGCTATTGAAAAATCTACATTTCAACCAAGATCTTTGTTTTATACAATAATATTTCTTACCATTGCTAATGGAAAACAACATATCAAGCCTATGCTTTTGGTATGGAAGATCATTTAAAAAAAGAAAGAAAGTCTTGCTTTTAAGATTGCCATATTCGTAAGATTTAACAAAAAAAATTGATGTTACCAATATAATAACCATTACTACTGAACTTCAGCATTTAAAAAAAATTGGGTGAAAAGCAAATAAAGAAACCCAATAAGTCTTGGGAATTAAGTGAAGTCTCTTGTATCGTAAATCCTTTAGGACACATCCCCCAACAATTCTATTTCCTACTCACGAACAATGTTAAATTTCTGGTGCTTCCA
>NW_003314335.1:0-9743 GCF_000143415.4 Selaginella moellendorffii
AAAAAAGAAGGGGTGAAGGGGTTGTGAAAGACGGCAGTTCAGCACAGGACGCACCGGTTACGTTCTCGATGAGGACTTGATGTCCCTGTGCATCACTCCATTGAGATGGCAGTAGTGGAGGCCCTCGAGGATCTGCTTGAGGTAGCACTTGATCTCCGGGGCCGAGAACTTATGCCGGTGGATGAGCCCACAAAGGTCGTGCTTCATATACTCGAAGACAAGGAAGATGTCGGTGGCCGCGTAGATCACATCCAGGAGCTTGACAACGTGATCGTTGTTGAGCAGCCGGAGGACCTTGATCTCGATGGCAATCGACGCCGGCACATCGCGCAGCTCGCCGCCGGCCTCTCTGACCTTTAGCGTCGCCTCTTTGGGGTCGACCCTTAGCCGCTTGATTGCCACGCGCTCGCTGGTCTGCTTGTCCGTGGCCAGGAACACCTTGCCATACTTCCCGCGGCCGATCGATTCCACTGCCACATACCTCTCAAGCGCTGGGAACTCCTGTGACAAGATTTCGCCCCCTTCGCTCACTCCCATAGCCTATCCACAAACCCTAAAGGAATGAGCCTTATAAACCCTAATAGCCAGCCGTGGATCTCTTTTCGTCCCAGCCGTTGGATCCCAGATCTTTGTAGGAGAGCGGTTTTCACCTTTTAGGGCTCGAAATGTTGCCCGCGATGGAGGAAGATGACGAGAGCTCCGATTCCAGCTTCTCGACCGTGTCATCGTCGGCGCCGCTGACAAGGAATGCAAGCGGCATTGGCTGCTCCTCGATCTTTACCAGGATTCGAGGAGGTCGAGGTAGGCAGCATCGCCAGCATCATCGCGCCAGGGGCGGCGGCGATCGAGCTGGTGCTGTCAGGATCGGATCGAGCCCTTACAAATTGCAGGAGAGGATTCTGTCCAGGCAGAAGGGAGACGCGAGGAATCGATCGGGGCTGGGCCAATTGCTCTCGCCGGATCGTCTCAACGTGTCTGTTGCTCGCAATATTTTTCCTGGCGACAATGTGGTGGATGTACAGAAGGAACAGGCCAGCTCCTTTCGGCGAGATAGAATGTCGCAGAAACTTTGCGAAGCGTCGGGAACCAAGATCGAGCAGCCCCACAAATCTGGAACTCTATCATCAGCCATCGCGGAAATCTTTCGCTGTTTCATCTGCTTGGGAAAGGTAGTAGTCTTTCTCGTTCCATATAGAGTCTCACTGACCGTTCTTTGTTTTGTTTCTTCATTCCAGCTTATGGATGCTCAACTTTGTCCATGCTGCTCTAAGCTGGTGTGCATGCTATGTATCAAAGTACGCCTTGCAGCCTGAATCATTTCCAAGGTCATTTGATAAACTCAAGCTCTTCTCACTTCTTTTTCTCATCTGTGTCGTCGGCCTGGTTGCAGCGCTGGTTAACCGATCAGAAGCCCGAGTGCCCTCACTGCCGTGCCTCGCTCTCGGTCTCGCAACTTGTAGGCTGCAAATTCATTTCCGAGATTACGACGGTACGTGAGTTTGCGAGTTCCGACTGACTTCTCATTCATTTTGCTTTCGCAGGAAGTGGAGAAAATACACGGGAATTTTGACGAGGATGCTCCACCAGAGAAGGTAGAAGGCTACATTTTCGTGTGCTCGCACCGACCTTTTCTATTGCAGATTTGCCCAGCTCATGGCAGTCCACTTTCGTATTTCTGCACCACATGCTCGACTGCAGTGTGCTCCGACTGCGCCATCCTGGCCGAGGTCATACTCGCTCTTTCTTTTTTCACTTATCTTACTCTGGTTTCTATAGAGCCACCAAAACCACTCGTTTGAACGCCTAAATGTGACCTATGGAAGGCATTCCAAAAAATTGCATGTCGAGGCATCAGCTCTACGTTCACGTCTTAAAGTAAGGATTATTACGACTGTTAGGTGTAATGCTAAGTCTTCTCTTTTGCTCAGGATTTGTATGATATGCTGGCGTCGGTTGACAATGACATTGAAGCTGTCTTGAAGGTATATCATATGTTTGCGTGTGTGACTTATGTCCTTAAGAACAGGCCAAAGATGATCAAGCGACTGAGATTGAAGCGGCTTTCAAAAGAATGCGGGTGAGAACTGCTTTCTTTTTGCAAGAACAGGAATTGCTATCGTTTTACTGATGTGATATGCAGGCGAAGCTCGAAGAACAGCTCAAATGCAAGCTGCTGACACTATTGGCACAGAAGGGTGCTGTTTCTCAAGAGGTATGAGATTTTATTTATGCTACGGCTCAGCCTGATTTGCTGGCCTCTGCAGGTGGAGTTGTTAGAGACCATTTTGCGTCAACTTGATTTTCAATTAACTACATCGTCCAAGAGCGATCTCATCGCTCATGAACCGACAATTACATGTATTATACAGGTGATACTGGTTCTTGTTGTGTAGCGCACGATCTCATTCGATAAGTTTCCAGGACTTGCACAAGAAAATCAATCTTGAATTAAGGCGGGACCCTGTTTCTTCAGATTTTGTTTCCGAGGTATCCCACACGAGCTAACTTTATGCATATACAATTTTTGTGGTAGGTTATTCCTCCGTTTGAGCACGGGGAGCTTGTTCTTAAGAACTTCAGAAAGTATTTGCATGCGAAACCAAGCAAGAGCAACGATTCTTCTAGTACAACTGACTCCACAAGCGACATCGTTTACAGTGCGGTGGGTACCTTAGATGCAGTGGACATAACAAGGAGGTGAAATAATGGCATCTTGTTTGAAACTTGTCACTGCTAACTAAAACTTCTTCGTTACTGTAGCCGATTTCTGCCGCCGGGATTACCTGGCGCCTAAAGGTACTTGAACTGTTCGTGCGGTTGCAGTCACGATCCTGACTTGATCGTGCAGCTGTATCCAAATGGTAGTGGTTCATCGAAGGGAAGCCACATTTCTGCATTTCTTGAGGTCGGCCTCTTCATTCAATGTACCTGAGAAAAACTAACGCTAGTCACGTCTAGATGGTCAAAGGTGGCTCTGAGCCTACAACATATGAATATGGCATAGAGATGTTACATCGTTCGCAGCCGCACATGAAAGTTGTGAGGCGATTCTCTTCGGATTTTGAGGCAATCGATATCTCCAGATCATTTGATTGTAACTTACAAGGGCCACATTACAGGAAGGTGCATGCTGGGGGTACTATCAATTTTTCAAGATTGATGACCTTGAAAACGAAGGGTACCTTCTTCCGGGGGAAGATACACTTACGCTGAGCTTTTACGTCCGAGCTCAAACGTCAGTAATCCAATCCATTGATTGATGACTGTGACACTTGATGAATTTGACGCCGTGCTTTCGATTCAGGTTCTTGCAACAATGCCTGGATCTGAGAAGAGCACTGTCATCGTGTCAAGCAGAACGGCAGGAAGCGGTGACGCAGGTAAAGCACGAGCGCCGTCCTTCTCTTAGTTCCGAGTTCTTACACTCAGCTTCAGGTGGCGGTCCTGCGGCGAGCTTTCGCATCGTCAATCTGGCAGCAGCGCCGGAGGAAGAACGGCAGCGTCTCCGAGCTGGAAGACAACCAAGGATCGATAAAGCAGGTCCTGGCGGGTGCAGTGTCAAGCCTCTTGCCAACTTTTGAACAGCCCAACCCAAAGGCTGCCAGGGACACATTCAGCCGCTTGGACAAGATACTCCTCAGCGGTGTTCCAACATCAGACGCTCCCCAGAAGTCTGAGGTGGACGACCGCAGCGACGCCCCATCAATGGCGCTGTCCCAGGCATCGGTGCAGCCAGAGAGCAGGGAGAAGTGTGAGCTGTGGCTCAAGAGCCGAGACAACTTGTTCCAGATGCCAGCTAGTAGGAGCAAGTTTTATGGTCGCAGGGGCCACAGGCACAGGAAGAGCAACAGGGCCTTCGATGTCGTTTCGCTTGCCAAGCGCACCAGAATGGCGACGCTGCCTTGCGCCATACTGGAAGGAAACGACGAGAGCGTCAATACGTGATTGTCGAGGTAATTTTTTGCTTGGTGGAAAAGTTTGGATTAAGTTTACTCTTCCCGGCTTACTTTAATAAACACTTTTCAGGTTACAAACTGAAATGATCAGAAAGTTATTAATGTTCAAGGAATTGGATTAAGTTTAAATGGATTCTTAAAAGTACAAACTGAAATGCTGCTAGTGTATGAGCAAGTTGTTAATTTTTAGCCAATTAAGGGAACTAACTAGTTGCCTTAGTCAAAATTGATTGGTATCACAAATTCCATTAAACATGATTTCTCTTTCATTGGTGAAAGATTAATGAAGCTGCATTTCAGATTGTAATCCTTGAGTGACATCAGCCTGGGGTCAGAATTTGCTTGAATTAGGAGGAAGACCAGGCTGAACCTTCTCAGAGTCAATGCCAATTTTCTGGTGGGACATTGTTGTTTTCAGCTTTTAAATACTTGCCAGCTGCATTATCATTGAAAGTCCCTCCCACTGAATTCTTATGCCCACAGAAAGTGGAGGGCAAAGATTGAAATCCCCAAGGCCGTTGACATCTCCATCACCCCAACAGTGGAGTGTGTCAGCAATGCAGCAAGCAACACCAACATTATGGTGATGTTGCCCCACAAATCCCTGTGATCCAAACGTCACAAGAGAAAAGAAGAGAAGTGTGGAAGCTCACCTTATCTGATCACACTCTCTCTCAAGTATCAAATTGAATGAATGGATGCTTCTCTCCACATACCTAGCCCCACTCTTGCAATTTGCCTCCATACTTTTGTTCAGGGATTTTTCTACCATTTCTCTATTGAGTGTTTGGATTCCTTTGGGATTCTCCATTCCATTCCCACGTTCTAACTCATGCAAGACAACGATTTGGGAGATTCCGAGCTTCCCAAATGTAGCGATTCACAGCGGTCCAGCAAAAAGAAAGGCCGAGATCGAGAAAACTGGACGAAATTTTGAAGAGACAAGTTGTCTCTTAAAAGGAGTGGGTGAGTGAGAACTCGCTTTCGCAACTAGCAGCGTATCTCTGTCGCGAATGACAAAAACAAAAGCTTTAGGGCTCCATCTGACGTGGGTCCGACTCGGCGAAGATACCGCCGCGTGGCGAGACAGCTCGGACGCCACGTCACGCGGTTTGGGCGCGCAATTATTGGTCACGGTGCCCCGTACGGGCACTTTGGGCCTCCGTACAGGTGACAACTTGGAGCCAACACGAATGGTTTGGCGAGGGATTTTTTTTTTGAAGGAGAGTAGCGAAGGGGTCAGCGGCGGCGGTGGCGGCGGGGCTTTTCTTTTCTCTTGTTTCTCCGGCGCGGCGGCTGGATTCTTTCGATAGCAGCGAGGATTTTGGATTGCATTGGATTGGATCGTGCTCCAGGATTGTTGGGGATTTCGCATCTCCCGCGCGGCGCTGGCGTGTCTAGGGCCGCGGGGCAGCTCCCAGGAGCTGCGCAGCGTTCTTGCTGAGGCGGTGCGGCAAAGAAATCGGGGATTTCTCCCCGGGATTTTGGAGCTGTCCATGCGCGGCGCCCGAAAATGAGGTGAGCCGGAAGAGCTTTCTTGGTCGAAATTTCTCGCTCTCAGAGTCCATGGATTGGATTGCAGCAGCACCAGCGTCTCCGGACGAGGCTGTCCATATTTCGACCCGGAATACGACACTCTTTCGCTAAGATTAGATCCTCCAAGGTGAAATTTCTCCTCGAGCATGCGGTCGAATTCTTTTGGAGCTAACCTTTCCCCTCTGGCGAATTTGCGTGACTGGCAGTGTCGTGATCGATAACACAAGCTGTCCGGACGCCACGCTTATCAAGGCAACCCCCTTACCTGTCTGTCTGTGCTCGTCTTAAATACTTTTTTCTTTCCACCAGGTTGATAGCAAAAACAAGCATGGAATTCTTCTCGAGGTCGTCCAAGTTCTCACAGACCTCGACCTGGCGATTTCCAAGGCCTACATTTCTTCCGATGGTGGCTGGTTTATGGATGGTAAGAAGGACGAACCTTGCAAAGCTTTTCTATTTGCTTTAGAACGAGAGTAAAGGTAGAACTTTAACCATTCTTTCTGTCAGTCTTCCATGTGACGGATCAGCTGGGAAACAAGCTCATAGACGAGGGAATCATCGATTACATCCAGCAGGTACCCACTAAGCTCTACACTTCCAGGTACTGTGGTTGCCACTAGCATAATTTACTAACTGCAAGAGCTTGCTTGCTTGCGGATTTACATGGCAGTCGCTCGGAGCAAAGCAAGATTCCCAGACGACCGAGGTACAAACTTGTCTCGGCCGGCGGTTCAGCTTACGGTCCAACACAGAGCAAACTGCCATCGAGCTTTGCGGGAGGGATCGCCCGGGCCTCCTCTCCGACATCTCTGGAGTCCTCAAGGACATGATGTGCAACGTTGTGGCTGCGGAGGTGTGGACGCACAACTTGAGAGTGGCTTGCGTGGTCTACGTCACGGACGAAGTCACGGGTGGCCCCATCGAAGACGAGAAGAAACTGGCGGTAATCAAGGCGAGGCTGTCCCAAGCTTTGCAAGGTGACGAGAGCGGAAAAGGCTCCAAGACCGATATCCCGATGGCCGTGCTCCACACCGAGAGGCGGCTCCACCAGATCATGTCCGCCGACTTTGCTGCCATCCAGCCGGAGTCGACGAACACTTTCGTGGCCGCCGCCGATAAGACCAGGCCAGCCATCTCTGTCCAGAACTGCGCCGAGAAGGGATACTCCGTCGTCAACGTCCGGTGCAAGGACCGCCCAAAGCTACTCTTCGACACGGTGTGTACGTTAACCGACATGAAGTACGTCGTCTTCCATGCCGCTATCCGGTCCGAGGGATCTTTCGCCTATCAGGTACGCACATTTCCGTTTCTCTCCACGCAACTGAAATCGCTTTCACCAGGAGTACTACATCCGCCTCATGGATGGCTGCACGCTAAAGTCGGAAGCCGAGCAGGAGTACGTCGTCAAGTGCTTGGAAGCCGCCATAGAAAGACGAACCGGCGGGGTAAGCTTTCACAATTCATTAAATCTCGGAGAAGAAGAAGAATAGCTTTGATTTTTCTTCCAGGGAATCCGGCTGGAGCTTTGCACCAAGGACAGGGTGGGCCTCCTGTCCGACGTGACTCGCATCTTTCGCGAGAACGGACTCTCGGTGACGAGAGCGGACGTGTCCACACAAGGTGACAAGGCCGTCAATGTGTTCTACGTGACGGACGCGTCCGGGAACCCGGTGGACAGGCGGATCGTGGAGGCGACGCGCAAGGAAATCGGGCAAAGCATTCTCCAGGTGAAGGATTTGACGCCTTCTTCCCCAAACTCCCAGCACGAGGTCGCGAGCAAGTCGAGGTTCTCGTTTGGGACCTTTCTCTACAGCCTCGGCCTGATAAACTCGCAACAAGTCTAGAGCTTGAATCACAGCCGTTGGATGGCGAACGCCGGATGGTTGTGACCGTCCGTTTGTATAACAGCCGGAGTTTGAATCACAACCGTTGGATGGCGCCGACCGTCCGTTTGTTGGAATCACTTGGGGATATTCTTGGCTAGAGGGTTTTTATAGAACCCTAACGAGGGGGAGATTTTGCGATGGCGATCCAGCATGCATTGTCCTCCCCTTGCTCGTCTGCTGTGTCTGGGAAGCGCGGATCAAGCGCCGCAGCTGGCGAGCGTCATGGATTTCGTGGATCGCAGCTCCGATTTGGCTACCGGCATCGGAAATGCGGCCGATCGCTGCAGGTTTTCTGTTGTCAGCCGGCGCCTGCAGCTGCGACGGAGATGGAAGGTGTCGCTGGCGCGCTGTGTATGTGATTTCATCTTCTTGCTTGCTTTGGATCCATTATAATCTTGGCTCTTTTGTGGGACAGTTGAGCGGCCATGGAAGACTAAAGACACAAGGCTTGTTCTTCAGGATGGATCAGTGTGGAATGGCAAGTCTTTTGGAGCTTCTGGAACGCAAGTCGGAGAAGTTGTTTTCAATACTGCCATGACCGGGTATGTATTTCTCTTTCCATTTTGGATCACAACCACTTTAAAGTGTTGCATGTCCTTCCCAGGTATCAGGAGATTATCACTGATCCGAGTTATGCTGGCCAGTTCGTGGTTATGACTCAACCGCACATTGGGAACACTGGCGTCAATTTTGGTCAGTTTTTCCGTTCTCAACCTTGGGTTTTAACATAAAGATGTCTGGTTTTTCTAGAGGACGAGGAATCCAGTAAGTGCCATCTTTGTGGTCTAATTGTTCGAAGCTTAAGTGACCGGTAAGTACGCTAACCTTTAGAAAATACTCATTTTTCTTTTTGGTTTTGTTCTTCTTTCTTCTGTGTCTAGCGTTTCAAACTGGAGGGCTACTCAGACACTGGCAGAATATTTACAAAAGAGGAACATCATGGGCATATGTAAGGCGAGAGTCTGTTTTGTTTTTTTTTTTTTCATTTTGTAATGTCGTTATTGCAGCCTATCTGGACACCCGAGCTATCACCAGAAGATTGAGAAATGATGGAAGTTTGAATGGGGTCCTCAGCACTGATGCAACAAAAACGGATGAAGAGCTCTTACATATAGCTCAAAACTGGACCATTGTTGGTAAGAGGAATCTTGGATGACACAAATCATTCCTTTTTTTTTCTGACATCTCGTAAGTTTCTCTTCAGGGAAGGATTTGATCTCAGGTGTAAGCTGTACACGGCCTTATGAGTGGAAAGATACTACACGCCACGAATGGGAGTTTAGCAAGGACGCGGTTGCAGCTTGTGACAAGCTACAGGTAGCTCACTGATTTTTTTTTCTTACTTCAGAAAACATGTGTACCTCTATGGCAGGTTGTGGCTTATGATTTTGGTGTCAAGCATAACATATTGCAGCGCTTGGCTTCTTATGGCTGCAACATCACGGTGGTGCCGTCAAACTGGCCGGTCTCGGAAGTGATGAAGTTAAAACCAGATGGCATTCTTTTCAGCAATGGACCCGGTGATCCATCTGCGGTACCATATGCCGTCGAAACGGTGAAGGAGCTGCTGGGACAGGTTCCAGTGTTTGGCATTTGCATGGGGCATCAACTCCTGGGACAAGCACTGGGTGGAAAAACGTTCAAGATGAAGTTTGGCCATCACGGTGGTAACCATCCTGTTCGCCATCTTCCTACGGGACGTGTTGAGATTAGCTCCCAGGTACGAATTACCACAGCTATTCACTGGTCACTAAGCTAATGCTTGATAATTTCTTTTTCCTCTTTAGAATCACAATTACGCTGTGGATATTGCGACTTTGCCGGAGGGAGTGGAGGTCACTCACGTCAACTTGAACGACGGAACTTGTGCCGGGTTAACGTACCCGGCCATGAAGGTGATGGGCATACAATACCACCCGGAGTCGTCTCCAGGCCCGCATGACGCTGATCCAGGTAAGGCTGCAAATCTCTCAATCAATCAAACGTCTCGCTAACCTTTGTTTTGTTGATGACAGCGTTTTTTGAGTTTGTTCAAATGATGATACAAAACCGGCTGCTGCAATGACAAGATTTTGATTGAAGGAAACCCGTGATCGTTTCTTTCAGCCCGGAGTAAATAATACCATGGTTTTTGGGGGGTCATGGACCGAAATTGTGATTGCCCGTCTCACTCCGGAAGGAACCATTTGGAAATAAATGGCTAAGGTTTTGTGTGACCGTTGGATTGGATTTTGATTGCCACCGCTCCAGCGATTTGAGATTCCTACAATCTAGCCGAAGGATGGAGAGAAAATTTTTTAAATGACGATAAAATCGTATATGGCGACCGTGGAAATGATTGGAACTTCATGGTGATACCAACAAC
>NW_003314335.1:9919-10678 GCF_000143415.4 Selaginella moellendorffii
GGGGACGGTGTCTTTCTTTACTGTCCGGCGTCCGGCGCAGTAAAAGCCATATTTTTACTCCGCGATAAGGACCGAGGAAACGGAAGAACGCCGCCGATCCACACCGATTTTCACACTATGCGCGGGTCAACGTCAAATCCGTTTTTACCGGGCTTCGCGCCATTTTTCCTGACGTGGCTTTTGTATGTCCGTACGTGCCATGTAGGATGGTATGAATTGTATGTATGAAATTGCTGCAGCTCTTCCTGGTAATCTAGGTAATAGGAGAGTACAGTCGCCGAACACAATACTTCATCGTAGGTTGTACAATATTCCATCGCGCCCCACATATCCTTGTACAAGAAGCGTACGGACGTGTACTTGCATCCACCACCATATATTTCTTAATGGGTGATAGGCATTTCCAAGAGTGGTTGTTTGTTTCAAAAGATGAACCATCACTAATTAGCTATGATTCATTGAACATAGTTTTACGTTTCCACCTTTTTCTGCACTCAAATTTTTAAAATATTGTGATGGAATTTTTGGGAATAAATCTTGGGATGGAGAAAATCTAGTTGTCAGGAAATAATTCACAATCATCACAGGCTAATATTTATGAGGTTTCAGGGCAGAACCAGCCAGAGCAGAGATTCTTAACTGGTATTTCCCCTCCATTTTCCACATTTGACCCTGTTGCTGCCACTGCTGCCAGTGGCACCAGAGAGCTATAGTGGTGAAAAGCCTCAAAATCCTGATTTTCTTACCACCTCAACCATG
>NW_003314335.1:28201-42762 GCF_000143415.4 Selaginella moellendorffii
GGCGGACAACGGGGGACGGCCTCGGTGACCCGTGGGGGAAGCTTGCAAGTGTGGGTATAAGACGGTGAGGAAGAGGAAGCCCGGGCTCAAATATTGAGCATGGTTGTTAGTTTGATCGATCGAACTTTGCTGGAGAGGCACCGCTTGAATGACCAAACAAGTTCGTTGGTGACTTTAATGACCAAGTTCTTCCAAGTTCGTGGGGCGACTTGTAACCAAGTTCTCAAAGTTCCAGAATAACAAGTCCAGGCTCGAAGTTCATGTGTTTGGGGAAAGGAACTGAGGACGTTTTTCAATGGAGTGTCGCAAAATTGAAGAAGCGGATGCAAGTTTTCCAAAGGGGACAGGATCAAACATGAGCTCCCTTGAGCGAGATTAAACGTGAACCCAAGGTTAGCAAATTTTATAATTTTATACTCCGTTATCTTATTTAACTCTACAATGTCAAAACTATTTCCACTATGCGAAATTATTTCTAATTTATGTAAATATAATATTAGGATTTAACTTATTATACCTTTATATAAATTACTTTTATTATACTACTATTTGTGCCTAGTTTGCTCATAATTTAAGATATTAAATAAATTAGTAACTATAATTATTATCATAATTTTAATATATATCATAAAATAGTAATAAACTATTCACATAATTGTAATAATGTGTAATGATATTTAAATCATTTTTCTAAGCTCAAAAGAAATAAATTAATTTAGGTAATTTTGAATTATAAACTAAAATAATTTCTTGGAATCTTTTATTGTTTTCTAGTCTTTGTAACTAATTCTTTAGCCATCTCCTCAGCATTAATGCATAAGTCTTTTAGATTGTCATTCTTGTCAAAATCAATTTCATTATTAAAATGGAAATATTTATAGTTACCACTGATTTTATTTAATGAATTCCTTAAAAACAGCATCTTAATTTTTTATCACATTTTAAAGATTTCTGGTTTACTAATCCCAAAAAACTTTATTTGTAGAATTTGAAAAGTTATAAAGTTCTTTTAATGTTTCTTCAAATCTAAATCAAAATAAGTTAGTCTTCAAACTTAAAGAAAAAGATACTTTACTTTATTTATCATTTTAAATGAATAATATTTTCCTCTTTAAAATAAATAAAGTATTTTATTTTTTCCTGGAATATTTATTACCATTATAAATTATCCAACAAAATAAACTACAAGCTAATAGTAGAAAGCATATTAATTATTAATTACTTTTTATGTATACAACATATACTCTCAAATAGTCTCATCAATATAAACCCAAAGTGGGTAGTATTGCAATCATTTCTTTTCTCTTACATGTGTTATAGTTCATTTTGCTCCTAAATATTAGTATTCCTCTCAATTAAACTATGCCTTGATCTAATATAATTGGTAGAAAACAAAAGAACATAAAAATAAGGATTAAAAACAGGGATGTATTTGAAATTTTAAATATTCCTCTCCTGGCAGGTGAGTTTACATGGTGGCGTGGGAGAAAATCATCCTCTACTATCCATTCTTCATCTGTTGATCATCTACTAATAAAGCCCTGATGCTCCGATGTGTCAATATGTTTCTTCTAGAATTCTCAATGGATTGATAATGGGAGTTAAAGAAGATAAGGTGCTAAGAGGCATTATGGTTGCAAAGAAAGCACCTTCAAGAAAAGTTTTTAAAAGTATGACAAGAAAATCATTACAATAGTGGTAGATTAAATATAGATTTAGAATCCATTTTCTTCTGAAATTGGAAAATGCATCTATATAACTAAAAATATTATCCAAAGATCCTTTATCTAGATCAGTTAGATTCTTACTATGCCCTAAAATCAAGCCATCAATATACATTATTCATTCATATATAAAGTGATATCACAAGTTTAGAAGAATTTTACTTTAGAAACAACATCTAAGGATCATGGTTATAACTTGCTTTGAGTTTGTTTTTTTACTTTGATTCTTTTGTTTATCCTTTCTTCTTTTATTTCATTTTTCTCTAGTCTATTCATTTTTTCGTGACAACAGAGCAAGATAAAGGGTTGCCATTGCTACTATGCTCTCTCATGACACTATGTTTAATTGGTTTCTTCTTGCACAAAGAAAATGGGGTGTGATTTGAAGCTTGATTTCACTCCCATAATAAGTTTTCTGGAAGAGGAATTAACTCTCTAAAGCATAGCTAACATCTAGGCAAAAACTTTTTGAGAGCTACTCTTAAGAGTTTCTAAGAAAATAGAATGAGTTGTCGCTTAAAATGGGGCTTTCACAAAATTCAATACCATATTTTAACATATGAAAGTGGATCAACTCCATGCTTTTCATGCCAGAAGTGCTACTAAAGTTTGGCAAGCTCTCACATAAAGATAAAAACTATCTAGCTCAACTTAATAAAGCTTGTGAATTGCCACATGCTTCCTAACAAGGGTGTTCATTAAAGGTATGAATATCATTTTCATCTCTAATGTATATGTTTATCTTGAAATAATTGGTTAATCTCCTGGAAACACTTTGGTAAATTGATAGTGGTGCTTGTTCTTATTAAAACTAAATTTTTCACAATGTGTAACAAATGAGACATCTATTTCTTGGAAACATATTTTTAGAAGCTCTTTTATCATAATCCAAAAATATCAAAGACTCTCATTTTATATCAAAGTTTTCCAATGAAGGCATTTTGTCTTTTATTATGGCACTCATGTTGACTTTATTTTTCTTAATAAAGGTCATTTCAATAGGCTCTATCAAAGGTAATCTATACTAATTACATTCAAAAGTGGTACAATGTAATTATGGCCTAATTTAGACTATGTCAAATTTTGGTATAAAAAATCATTTCAAAAAGTATTTATCCTTAATCTCATCTTTATCAATATTTGGTATTCTTCTATAGAAGCCATCCATCATACACATTGTTTTTATTTTTAATAATTATCAATAACTACAGCTGCAAGTCATGGATAATTGTACTAAAAAACTGTGTTGAAGCATGCATTGTTCTTTTATACAAATCCAAAATAAAACTAAGCAATCTATCAGATAACTTCGAGTAGATAATATTAAAGAATTCATATAGCAAGAATTTCGAAGGCTTTTTTAAGAGTATGGGGATTCACCTCCAATGCTAAAAGAACACAGCCAAAATAGTGTTGAGAGGAAAATACTTTCTTTAGATATCACTCAATATATTATGAAATATACAGCAAAAGTTTCAAATTCTTTCTAGATAGAACCAACTCATCTGTTTATCTTTATAATTAGCTTCCAACTTGTGTTGTTAACGCAGTCATACCAGAGCAGTGCTGGTTAGCATGTTCGAGTTTTTGGCTTCCTCAGTTATACTCATATATCAATTGAAGTTCATCAACATAAGCTTCAAAATAAAACATAATAAATATTGCATGTTATTAGGATACACTCTGAATGAGGAAGATTCATATAGAGTTTGGCTCTTTGATGTAAAAAGTATTATCTCTCAACAAACAATACAATTTTGATGAGTTAAAATTTATATAGCATTTATATGGGTTGTTATCTTTTATGCAAAATGAATAGACATGCACAATTCAACATCAGATTTATCTAAATCAAAATAGATTCTAAATCACTAAGATTACTAAGGATTTTTTCTCATATTTCTCATCATGAGTTTATAAATACTTGTGAGCAACGTACACAAGATATACATCCTCCATTCAACATATCTATCCAAATCAAATTAAAGAATTTGATTATGATCAGTCATTTCTACATAGTACTTTAGATTCTGTCTCAGATTCAGATACTACCAAAGAACACTATTATTGAAGTCCTAAAACCATAAAAGAATCTTAGGTGACAGCCTTCTCAAAAGCTTAACATTTATTACTTATATTTTGTGGTTGTAAACCTTGCAATGGTATCAAATGAACCACAGACTTAAAAAGGCTCTTTTAGGCATTTGGGAGTGTAGATTAGAATTTTCTTAGATCTTTGGTGATATAAATGTACAAAACTGGTTTTGTGATCAAAGAATACCCTCAAAAACAAGCATTGATTATACAGAGATATACTACAATACACCAAGACATGGGAGAGCAAAATGGTTTTAGAGCTGTTCAAAGCTTTTGAAGGTTCAAAGAAATACCCAGCAAAATGTTGGCTGGTTGGCAAGTCTTAATAGAAGTTCTCAAAAGTTTAAATCTGAGCCAAAAAGATTCTAAGATATGTTGGCTAAGAGTTTTATAGGCAAAAAAAATGAAAAGAAGCCATCCAACACCTAGATTCCTAGCACCTCATCATGCTCAATGTTCCTTATGCCCATTCTCAGTTTGTTGCTATTTACTATCATCATATATTTGAAGCAACATGTAAAACACCAAAAAGTGCAAAGATTACCTACCAGCAGAGACAAATAATCATGATTTTTAGTGTGCCTAAGTGTTAACCTTTGCGAATTAGTGTGGTCATTATGAAGCACAACTCCAATTCTGAGACCCTTGTTTTTTATAAAAGAATTCCAGTCATAGAAAGAGACAAGAAGAAATTCTCCCTAGGAACTACTCCAATGACTATGGCTGGGACGGTCTCTCAGCCGACCCAGAAGTGTTTGCACAAAATCAAGAGCTCAAAGTCATCCATTGCTGGTAAAATGAATGCCTTCAATTGTGCTCACCCTGCCATGGCAGTATGGCTACTACCGTAAGAGCCAACTTCTCACATGTTGAAACCCAGTATAGAACCTGAAAATTGAATTGATTTTGCGTCCTTCGCAAGAACCAAGAAATCTTACCTATTTCTAGCTGAGCAGGAAATTCTTCTGAGAGATGAAACCATACTCTCCAGTTCTATAACCCCCAGGTGAAGTTGCACCCGTCCAAACACCAGTTTTCACAGAAAGTTGGAGAAGGAACTCAAGCATCCAGCAATGAAAGTGACCACAGTTGTAAACTCCAAACCTAAGGGCTTAGAGTAAATCTGAAATTCAATCCCTGTATCAAAGAGCCCTTTTGCACTAAAAAACCAACAAGCATTTTGTTCATCACTGGATTTGTAACACCTAATTTAGCACACGGCCAAAAAAATTTGCAAAATTCTATGGTACTTTCTAATTCCCTAAGCCGACTCTTGGCACAGCTCTAATTGACTGCCAAGGAGCAAAGTTTCCAACAGAAGGAGAATTTGGATCCTGGCAGCCCATGGGGCACAGATTGGATACAATTATTGTGCAAGAGCACCGAGAATCAAGGAAGGATCAGGTTCCATTGTGAATTGCCTGAATTTCTCTCCTTTTTCACACCAGCCAGTTGTTAGAGCTACGGTGCAAACATCCACAAAAAATTTACAAAAACCATGGGAATCAAACCTAGGATCAGACGGCTGTGGGAGTCTATAGATGTTCACCAAAACAATATCTATAATAATAAGAACGAAGAACCCACACCACCGCAGCCGTCCGATCCCAGGTCCGGGGCAGCCTCGGAAGCCATGGTTCTCGGCGAGGGGAGGCCAGCCCAGGCTTGGGCCAGGGCCGGTGGCCATGGTTAGCGGGAATATCGGCTCAATGTTGTGGCGGCCAATGGGCGGGATGCACGCGTGGCCGGGAAGGGAAGAGGGCGTGGTGACAGGTGTTATGCCATGCACTCCTAGGCCTCCATGGCTGCTCTGGTCGGACACGGTTTTGGGGGCATTCCCGTGCGTGGTAAGTAACAGGGGCGAGAGTAATGGTAGGATCAACGAGGCCTAGGCGAAGCAGGAGATGCTGGCTTACATCGAGCTGTTCTTGAATGGCGGCCATTCTGGTCTGAGGAAATCCTCCCATTTGCAGCAGCGTTCGGTATGATCCCTGTTGGAGATCTGCGTCTTTACCAGTGGATTCATAGAACGCTACTCTTTGAAGGTATGGCATGGAGTCCCTCTTTTGCATTAGAGCGAATGTTGTGAAGGGGAGCTGACACCTCTCTGTGGGATTTGCAGGTGAGAGAAGATGTACCTCGGTGATTTTCACTTGAAAGTCGTCCATTTTCATCTTCACCCCGTCGAAGATCCAAGCCCGAACTCGCAGTGACAAGCAAAGCAGCACAGGGACTCCTAGAGGCTCGGGGATATTATATTCTAAAAAGCACGCACGGATTGATTGGAGTCAAGTCATGTCACACAAGCAGACGAGACGATGGACTCTGGATATTAACACGTAAGGTGGTACACAGGATTAATTCGTTTTGACTTTCTCACTGAACTTTGCCATTGTTTCAGGAGGAAGGAACACTGTGACTTCAATGGCTTTCCCACCTCTCGGTGACGGGTCGTAGAAGCAGAAGCCGTTCCACAACTTCGTAGCGTGTCGAACAGCGTGTCGAACAGGCTGGTTTCCCCCATCCAAAGTCCAGACTATACATTGGAAATCTTGGAGAGCTACCAAAGATTGGTAAACACAACATTGGAGTTATTTTGTTGTTCTTGAGTGTGCTTTGCAAAAGTCTAATATTTTCCTTTCAGATCATTACATAGTTGTGAAATTTATATATATCCAACTGTAGTCTGCATTTCTATTCTGCATAAATTTCTATACAAACTCAATTAAAATATATATATTATCAAACCTATAATTGAAGTGACTGAAAATGCCTCGCCTCCGCCATCTTTTGAGAACCATACGACATAGTAAACAACCTAATGGAGATTTAGATGCCTTTGAAACTATGATTGATCATGATACACATACTATAGCTGTTCAAAATAATCATGATAATGATTCTATACACCTAAATATTAATCATGATAATGACTATATACAGCAATCAGTTGGACACTCAGAAGCATCTGGAACCTTACATGCATGTCATTATGACAATTACATATATCAAGCAATATTAAATCCACCACCCCCACCCATGAATACCACATTAGCAAGCCATAGCATCTATAATGACTTTAACATAATAAATTTTAATATTGGTAGTTTATCATTTGTTTGTACTTTTTGTAATGCATTGCATTTTAAAGATGAAAACTCTTCAATGTGTTGCCAGAATAACCAAGTTATATTACCTCCAATTTCACCCTTACCATTTGATTTACTTTCACTTTACAAGCAAAATAAGAACTCTAATTTTAAAACAAATATTAGACACTACAATAGTGCTCTTGCTTTTGCATCTATGTCTTCTAATATTGATATTGTAAAAGGTCATGGTCCTTATTGCTTTAAAATCCATGGTCAAATATATCATAATATTGTTTCAGCACATCCTTCTGAAGGTCAATATCGAACTTATGGACAACTTTATATGCTTGATACTCTAGAAGCTACAAATATAAGAAAGCAAAACCCTTTTAATTCAAGTTGTGAGACAAACTTACTTAAACATCTTGATGCTCTCCTTCGTCATGTTAACCCATATGCTCAAGTTTTCAAAATGATGTATGAAATGGAACAAGAAGAAATTCGTTCTGCTACGCTTTCAAGTTATCCTATACGTGGTGTTTACATGTTATTAAAAACTGAAAGAACTAATCCACAACGCTATAATGCTCCACGGACAAATGATGTTGCTGTTGTATTTGTTAGTGATGATGGAGAACCGCCACATAGTCGTGAAATTTGTATATATCCAACTGCAAGCAATTCTAAATGTATCTCAACACTTGATAATAATTGTGATCCAATGGTTTACCCATTAATATTTCCTTTTGGTGATAGAGGTTGGCATGAAAATATTTTTAATTCTAGACGTCGAATTACATTGCTCCAATATTATACATACCGTTTATTTATAAGAGACACAATACGCTTTGGTTTTGATCAAATTTTACATGCAGGAAAATTCACACAACAATATATTGTCGATGCTTATGTAAAAGTTGAAAGCAATAATTTGAATTACTATTGCACTCATCAAAAACAATTGCGAGTTGAAATGTATACTGGTCTTATGGATTATGTTGCAAACCGTGCTACTAATGAAAATATAAATCCAGACAAGATTGTTATTTTACCTTCAAGTTTTGGGGGTGGCCCTAGAGCAATGCAACAAAATTATCAAGATGCAATGGCTATAGTTACTCATTTTTCAAAGCCAGATCTTTTCATTACTTTTACATGCAATCCCAAATGGCCAGAAATTTCTAAAAACTTACATCCAAATGAAAGCCCTGAGGATCGTCCAGACTTGGTTTCTAGAGTATTTCATATCAAACTTAAAGAATTTTTGAATGATATTACTAAAAAACATATTTTTGGAAATTGTATTGCTTTTATATATGTAATTGAATTTCAAAAGAGAGGCCTTCCACATTGTCACTTTCTAGGGATTTTATCTCATGAAAACAAGATTAAAGACCGTGATGCTATTGACCAATACATAACGGCACAATTGCTTGATCCTCAAAAGGAACCTGAAATTTCAAAAATAATTACATCTCATATGATACATGGTCTATGTGGGCCTCTTTACCCTAATAGTCTTTGCATGGAAAATGGCACTTGCTCACAAGGTTATCCAAAAAAATTTAATTATGAACTACTTTTAGTGTTGATGGATATCCAGATTATTATAGACCTGATAATGGCCGCACATTTCTAAAAAATGGGTGTTATATTGATAATCGTTGGGTAGTGCCTTATAATAAATACCTTTGTAAAAAATATAATGCTCATATTAATATTGAAATTTGTGCTACTATAAAAAGTATTAAGTATTTATTTCAATATGTTTATAAAGGTTATGATTGTGCTACAATTGAAATCCATTCAACAACCCAACAACCTGATAATATTTTAAATTGGGATGAAATCTCAACATTTTTAAATACACGTTATGTATCTGCCCCATAGGCAATATGGAGACTTTTTAAATTTAAAATGCATGGTCTTTCGACCCCTAGAATCCGTCTTCCTATCCATCTTCCAAATTTTCAAAACGTCTATTTTATAGAAGGTTCTGAACAAATAGCACTTCAAAGAGCTACTCAAAATGGTACGATGTTGACAAAATGGTTTGAATTAAATATAAATGACCCAAATGCTAGACAATATACATATCCTGAAATCCCTTTATATTATACATTTAACCCTCATACTCATAACTGGCAAATTCGCCATACAAGAAATGTCATTCCTCGAATGTATTCTGTGTCGCCATCTAATGTTGAACTATATCATTTACGTCTTATTTTACTCCATAAAAAAGGTGCTACATCTTTCAAAGATCTCAAGACAGTTAACAATATTTATTATAACACATTTCAACAAGTTGCAGATGCAATGGGGCTTATAGCTGATGATACCGAATGGGAAAAATGTTTAGAAGATGCTTGCTTTTTTAGAATGCCATCACAATTAAAACAATTATTTGTATTACTTTGTATCTTTTGCACTCCAAAAGATCCTTACCTCCTGTGGGATAAATTTAAAGACTTCCTCTCTGAGGATTTCATGCAAACAAATCCAATTTTTCATTATGAACATGCTTTACATGATATAAATATTAAAATGAAAATGCATGGCAAAACTAATCAAAACTATCATCTACCTATGCCGTCTGAAAATTTTGATGATGAAAATATTGTCAACTCAACACAAATATATCAAAATGTTGAACAAAATATTCCTCGATTTAATCAAGAATAATTAAATATTTTTAATGATATTCTTAATATTATTGATCACCCAACTGAGCATAATCGATACATTTTCATTGATGGTCCTGGTGGTACTGGTAAAACACTTCTTCTTAACACTCTTATAAATATTTTACAACTGAAAAAAATAAATGTTGTTAGCATGGCTTGGACAGGAATTGCAAGTACTTTACTTTATAATGGCCGAACTTCACATACTACTTTTAAACTTCCTGTTCCAATAAATGAAACATCAACTTCCGCTACAACTGCTAATAGTGAAGCAGGTATAAAAATCAAAACTACTAATGTATTGTTATGGGATGAAATAAGTATGGTTCACACTCATGCATTCACTGCTGTTGATTGAGTGTTGCGAGACCTAAAAAATACATCATTACCTTTTGGTGGCATAATTGTTGTTACTAACGGGGACTTTAGACAAACACTTCTAGTCATTCCACATGGACATAGAGCACAAATTGTTTCAAATTCTGTAAGAATGAATAAATTATGGAGATTATTTAGAAAGTTATCTTTGAAAACAAATATGCGGCTTGCTGAAAGTGATAAATCATGGTCTGAATGGCTTCTCAAAGTTGGAAATGGTGAAAATTTTGAAAATTTACCATCTTTACCTTCTAACTCCATTTTATTACCTCATACACAACTAATTTATTCATCAATTATTGATTTTGTCTACCCTTCAGTATTTGATATTTCAAACCCTTATATTGCAGCCAACCGAGTCATACTTACCCCACTTAACGATGATACATTTGCACTCAACAACACTATTGTCTCTAGATTACAAGGTGATACATACATCTACAAAAGCATTGATTTTGTTGACACTGAACATCCTGAAAATTTTCCAACAGAATTCCTAAATTCTATCACACCTTCTGGTCTCCCACCACATAAACTCTCTCTCAAACAAGGTGTTATTCTTATCCTCCTAAGAAATATGTCTCCATCAACAGGATTATGCAATGGTACACGTCTCATCCTGAAAAATGCACTACCAAATGTTTTAGATTGTGAAATTGTGATGGGGCAATTTAAAGGGACAAGAGTTTTTATCCCACGTATTACACTAATACCATCAAATACAGAAATTCCATTCAAAATGTCCAGACGACAATTTCCAATTTGTTTGGGTTACTGTTTAACAATCTCCAAATGCCAAGGACAAACATTTGACCGAGTTGAAGTTTACTTGCCCCACCCAGTTTTCACTCATGGACAACTTTACGTGGCTTTATCAAGATGTACATCACCACATGGACTTGGAATTAAAGTTCAAAACACCACATGCCAAGGCCACCTCTTTCCTCAAGATCCTTCTATTTTTACAATTAACATTGTCTATAAAGAGGTTTTATATTGAACCTCTTTGTAAACCGCCCAGCATTTGCTGGGCAAGTACTCGTGTATATATAAGTGTTTTAGATCTCAACTATAAATAAGAATATCTTTAAAATATTCTCAACCCATGCAAACCAACAATTTTGTATAATTTAAATCTCCAGCTCGAATTGGCAGCTTTTTGGTTGAGTGAATATATCTTGTGAATGATCCATCCCTTGTCAGCTATTTGTTATGATTGGACAAGCTCTTTTTCTGGACAGTGCTAGAGAATCCTGCAGCTTGATCTACAGTGTAACTTTTTACGTGCTTTGCTGAGATGAATGGGATGACAGGCACACGACAGCGGTAAAAAAAAACAACCAACAAGCTTGGATGCGATCTGATTGATCTCTTCTGACCTGATTGATCAGATCTCCTCCTTCTGGAAGCACAGCCTTCCACACAAATCACTTGTTTTAAGAAAGAATAGAAATTTTCACGAACCTCGAGGAGAATATTAATGTAACCGACCGACCCATTCAACGAAACTATGTACAGATTGGAGAGATCGTTTAGGCTTTTGGCAAACAGTAAAGCAGAGGCTTCGATCGATCCAGCTTTGCCGTGAAGAGATTCACCAAATTCCAGCGGTCGATCGATCGATCACACCAGCGTGAACGAAACCCTTCCCTGGAATCCCACTTATTTCCCCGCGAGCTACCAGTCAGGGGCTAGCGAAGCTCGAGTGCCCAGATCCAAATTCTCTCCAGAAATGCTGGCCAAAGCCTTGAATGGAAGGCGGTGGAGGCAGCGGCGAAGAACTAGGCGATAGATGTGGCGGCGATGATGGCATGCTTGCGGCGGCTGGAATTCTCGAAGTGGAGCTCCCCGAATCCCCTCTCAACACAAGCTTGCGCTGAGGAGAGCATCGATTCTTGGCCTTCTTCTTCTTTCCCTTCCAGGACCTAGAGATCTTGGCGGCGATGGTGGAGGGGACCTTGACGACGAGCAGCGCAACGACGTGAAAGAGCGTGAGAGGGCAGCAGCACAGCGCTGTGCAATCCGCGGCGCATCCAGCGACGCATCGGCCCACATTACTGTGCTCGGCATCATCCCCATCGATTTCCCCCAAAATGTCCTTCTTGCTCTTCCTGTTCGTCGCGTTCTTCCCCCTCCTCCTCTCGCCGCAATCCCTCTCACCTTCGAACGACCAGGAGGAGCTGACGATGGAGCCGCGGCGGCGCAGATCGGCCGTGTCGAGATCATCCGCCGAGGACGATCCGTGCGACGATCTGGCGCTGAGGCTGATGCTGCTACCCTCCGATTCTGTGGATTCCTGGATCAGCTTCTCCAGCGACGACGACGATGCCGAATCCGAGAAGAGAGTCCTCCGCCTCGCCGCGGCCATGACGGAGCTTCGATCTCGCCACGCTAAAAACAAAGAAGAGAATATACCGAAAATACGAGTGTCATCTACTAGGAAAATAATAGACGCCCCTCTGGAGATGCCGGGTATCGATCCCGGTACCTCTCGCATGCTAAGCGAGCGCTCTACCATCTGAGCTACATCCCCTTAACATAAAACCTTGTTAATGCGAAAGATTCTAGAAGATACCGGAAGAAACCTGAAGATTCCGAAAGAAATCTATTTAGGGCTCTGTTACTAGGTCTTGCCTGGAGCTATGGCGGATCGAGGGAAGAGCGAGGAGGAAGACGCTGTGCCGGTGAATGCGATGAAGGTATCTGGGCAGCCGGATTGGCCGGGTCTCCTCAAGTGGAGCTTGTCGCGCAGCGATCCCGGCAACCAGTCGCAAGATCCGAAGAAGGAGCTCAGGTATGGCAGCGATGAAATTTGCTCTTCCTACTGTTGTCTGGATGTTCTTACTGTTCTGGCTACTGCAGTGAGGAGGATAGGAAATGGTTCATGGAAGCGATGCAAGCCAACAGTGTGGATATTGTGAAACGTATGAAGGAGATAAGTCTCGTCTTGCAAACTCCTCGCCAGGTTTTAGAGGAGCAAGGAGTCTCGTCTCAAGACATTGAAGGTTAGTTCTTTGCCTTCTCGGATTTTCTACGCACGAAAAACTTATCACTTTTTTCTCTTTGATTTTGAAGGTGTGCTCGAGGAGCTTCAGGATCACGTAGAATCTATCGACATGGCAAACGGTAAGCAGTTTTCCACGACTATTTGATTTTGTACCAACAGTTGAATTGAATAGACCTGAAGGCCGTGGGAGGATTAAATCCTCTGATCGGGCTTCTGCAAGACGAGTACGCTCCGATTCGTGCAAGAGCTGCCGAGGTTCTGAGCACGGTGGTGCAAAACAATCCAAAGAGCCAGAACGACGTGATGGAGCACAAAGGGATGGAGGCGTTGCTCAACACCTTCAGCTCCGACCCTGACGTGAATGTGCGTGCCAAAGCACTGGGAGCGATTTCTTGTGAGCTTTTTGTTTGTCTAAGTTTGAACCGGAGCTTATATTGCGGGATTTATGCAGCTCTAATCCGAAATAACAAACTTGGTACCAACGCGTTTCGTCTGGCAAACGGATTTGGCCAGCTCAAGGAAGCTCTGTCGTCTGATCATTCCCGGTTGCAAAGGTAAAACTTTTTAATATACATTCTCACGTCACTGATGCGTGTTGTTTCAGGAAAGCATTGCAAGTCATGCACTACTTGCTTCAAGACAATCCCAAAGACAACGTCACGGCAGCAGAGCTGGGTTTTCCACCCCTCTTGACGAAGCTAGCACGCAGCAACGACGCGGATATCAGAGAGGAGGCCTTGCAAGCCATGGTGGACGTGTCTCACAACGACAAAGCGTCGTCACTGTCGTGGGGAAGCGACCACAAGGGCTTGAAGGATTTCCTCAATGAGCGTATGAGCAGCCTGCAGGACATGAAACCGGAGGATCTGGCCCCGATGAGAGACGAAGGCGTCTTGCTGGACACGCTTTGGAGAGATTGCTTTGGCCAGCCGTCCGTCTTGAGGCAGAAAGGACTTCTATCTCTTCCAGGCGATGGCGAGCCGCCGCCAGACGTTGCAGGGGCGATGTTCCAGCCGAGTTTACGGAACCTCGCCACTCAGCAATCCGAGGAGAAAAAAGAGCCGGAGCCACCTCTACTGCTCAAGCTCTAGTCTTTCTCCTCCGTACAGGTATGAGTTTGAATGACTGGGTTATTGTTTCTGATGAAAGTCTTGATAAACATCAGGTGCTGGGAGATAAAAAAGCAACTTTTCTCCCGAAACGACTTTTGGAGCGGTCGTCTGCATGGAATGGTTCAGGTCGACTGGAGCCTAGAGTCTCATGATCATAAACTAAGGTACATTCGAGCCAGACGACTTTTCTTGTGCTGTAGTCTTCCGCTTTTTTTAATGAACAGAGGTCTAGAAGCGGGCCAAGTATTTGTTTGACGGCGAGAAAAACGCGATGTCGTTGACAAACTCAAAAGTGGCATTGCCAGGAAAAAAATATCCCCGTCAAGTAAGCATCGAAAAAAGTCAAAGCGTAGCCTCGAGAAAGAGTTGAACCTGGCGAGTTCCTTTCACACGTAGTCACACGCAGCAATATGGTGGAATGTATAATAACTCATGTTAACTAGTTGAGAAACCATGGAAATGGG
>NW_003314335.1:43457-46043 GCF_000143415.4 Selaginella moellendorffii
GAAGAAAGTCATGGATTCATACAAAAGAATGGTCCCGTCCATCCTGTACCACAAGGAGTCGAGACTTCACTTAACATCTGACATAGAAGAACATTGATAAATGTCTAGCCTTCATTGATACACTCGTTGCTCGGAAGCCTTTCCAAACACTACTAAATATTGTACTCTTGGTAAGAAAAAACAATAACAAAATTTATATTAAATTAGAAGTAAACAATAGATCAGATTTATTATTAAATTTTAAATCTTCTCATATTATGTTCCAAGCTCCATGCGCACTGAGAAAACGAGTTGCAAGGAAGCAAGACAAGCTTATAGAGAAGATAATTTCTAGCAATCTGATGGATTATCCAGTAATAGATCAGACAAAAGACTCAGGAATAACAGATGTGTCGATGAAGGCTAGGTTGATGTTCCTTGCAATCAGATAGTTGCATTGAAGCAAGTTCAGCCAGTCGAGCCACCTGGGATGTGATTGATGAGACCCAGCCTTGCCTTTACGTTGTCACCAACACTGAAGGAGCCAACCTGGGAAATGAATATACGACATTGAAGACATTTGCAGACGTTGACAAGGACCATTTCTTCATTGTCACCCCCTTCCACAAGTTCTATGAATCCATGACTTCTTCATATTCCAACTTAAAACGCTTATCTGGATGTCAAGGGATTTCTTGTTGGCAGTCATAATGATGATCACCACTACTTGCAATGACGAAGCACACTCCCTTTCTCAAAAGGTCAATTGACACCTCCTCCAATGCTACACATTCCAAGCCTTGTAAACTTCGAAAGTATCAAATCTCCATGTAAGGCATATTGAGGGAATGTTCTAGTATCACTCAAGGTAGCTTTGTCTCTTCCACTTTTTTTATATAGCCTGTCACTGCCCAGTTTGCTTTGTTTTTTCTTGTCTTTGCATGGTATTAGAGATAGATTAGCTCTCACTTATTGCCCACCTTGTCCTTGGAAGTGTTTGATGGAAAGGATTTCCAGTCATGGAAAGTCTTGAAAAAGGATCTTTGGGGAGTGATCTAGAGCGATCTCAAGCCAGGAGACGATGATACAAATCAGAAAAAGGAGTGAGAGGTGAAGAATAGCAAGGTGTTGGGGGTTCTAGGACAAGGTACTGAAGCTATTTGGATATCAACAGAATGGCGAAAGAGAATTGAGATGCTGTATGCTTGATCCTTGGCAAGACCAGGAAAGCAAGATTGCTGGACCTCAAACTCCAGCTCAACAGCTGTAAGTAGAGCGAGGCAGAATCAGTGAGTCATTTTGCCAGTGCACTTGTGGATAGATCGATGCAATCCAGATGAAGGAGTTTGATGATGATGAGATGCTCACAACCTTTTTCCAGGGATTGAATGGATCGATGCAGCTGGCAATGTCACATCAAGTTCCAGCAACACTTTTATAGAAGTTATAGTATATCTCACTGCGTTGGAGGGCTTTTTCAAGTCTAGGCAAGCAAGCTCAAAGGAGAAAGAGTTAGCACTCTTTGCTAGGAAGCGGAAACAATCAATTATAGTGTGGAACAGATTAAGACCAAGAAATGACTAAGGCGAGAACAGTAAGAAGTTCAAGAAGAAGAAAAAGAACAACCTATGCAACATTTGCAAGAAGCCAGGACACTAGGCAAGAGATTGCACAGACGAGGAAGCCAAGAGAGCAAAGGAGGCAAGAAAAGCCGAGGTATAGAGAGTGGCCGGTAGGAGAAAGTCTGCCAACTTTGCTAACATGGCAAAGGATGGCAACTTTTTCATGGCCACAAGCATCTGGCCACTAGCTTCCAGGACGAGGCAGAGGTCATATGGCTTGATTTAGGGGCAAACAAACACATGATCTCTTAGATCAGTTCTAGGAAAAAAAATGGATTTTTCTAGGGGATGATTACTCACACGGAGTTAGCACGGTCGACATCACAATCTACCCTGATGGAAGCTTGAGTGTACACAATGTTTACTATGTTCTTAGGGTAAATAAGACACTATTTTCAGTGGGAAAATAGTAGATTACATCACTTTCAAGAAGTAGATATGCATGATTGCAGGCTCAATAGGCACTGCAATTGTGTGTGGGAGGGGTTGTATCATCTGAATGCTAAAGTGATGTAGCTAGAGTGAGCTTTCTTTGTAGGACCAAGGAAAGCAGTGGATTTCCAGATAAGGCTTGGCCACAGGAACTCCATGCAAAGAGATGGTGAAGGGGTTGAGTATCACTTCATCAAGTGAAATGAAGTTTTGTGAGTTGTATGTACTAGGTAAGGTAGACTGCCACTACTCATGCTAAGGAGATTTTAGCAAGTTGTATTTTGTCACCTTCATTGACGACTTCTCACACATCATCAAGTCTTTCAGAAGTTCCAATACTTCAAGACCCAAAAACTGGGAAGAAATTCAAGGTGAGTCCACTTCACTAGAATTTGCTAAGAATCCAAAGGTAGTTCTCCATCTTATATATATACACAGTAGCAGAATAGTGTATCAAAGAGGATGAATTGCACACTCCATGATGCAACAAGAGCTCTCTTACGAGACTCAAGTTTGCCCCAAATGTTTGCCATTGCCACCTTATGTATCTGCT
>NW_003314335.1:47068-48317 GCF_000143415.4 Selaginella moellendorffii
ATAGTTATGTGCTCCACAAAATAATTGAAAATCTGCTAGTAAACCACTTCCTCATGTGCATCACCTTTGTGAACAAACTCGGCCAGGCATCGTGGTATGAAACCAGTGTAAAATAGGGCCTAGACATAGAAACCATAGAAATCCAAAAACGGGGGACAGCACCAAGATATTTGAATATGGCCAGGACAGCGCCATGGCCACTCTGGCGTTTTGATCGGGGCTCCAATACCTTCAGAGCATGCAGCGGCAGATCGTTGATGTCGAGGTCTTTGAAGTTATAGCCGGATAGCCAGCACTTGGAGCTTTTGGATGCTGTCACAAGCCATTGCTTTTTCCAGTGTCGAGCAAAACCCAGAAGCAAAGCTTGTAAAACATATGCCAGCTTCGCCTCCGTCCAAACCAGCCGTGACAAAAGGATATAAACGACCACCCCGCATTCTTGCTCGTAAGTGTGGAGATAGCTCGCCAGGGCTGCCAAAACATACGACTTGCCCCTACCCGGATGGCCTCGGAAGTGGATAAGGTTTATTGTTGTCTTCAATTTCTTCGAGTAGTGACCGGAGCTGTGGACGGCCAACATAAGTGAAGGATCGCGGTGGAGAGAACTTGGTGCTTGAGATGCTCGGAAGTTCGAGCTTAGTCAAGCGCGACGGATCGCAGAGCTGCATTAAGGCCTCCTCTCGGTTTAAGTTGCTGAATCGCTGCACGATTTTCTTGTGCCGCTGCCATGCCTCCGAGACAAGGGCCGTGGCTAAAGATTTTGAAACAAGTAGGATTGGAAGCGTTATTGATAACGTGGTAAATTTAAGTGCTTGCAAGACTTGTAATGCACTTGATGGCAATAGTTTGTGGAAGAACTCGTTTCGATCCTTGATTTCCTCGTAGAGCCAGGATAATATTTCTGGTTCCTCCTCCTCCGCAAGAATAACACCTTGCGGCTCTTACCTAGTCTGTTATCTCTGCGACAACTTTCTCCGGAGCCTCAGCGTGCTCACCCTCGACTACAGTTTTCTCTACATCCGACCGATGTCCTTCCTTTGACGATTTCTTGGGCTTCTTCTTCTTCTTCTGTTTCCTCTCTGATTCTCCCATTGCTGACGATTTTCTTTCGATCTCTAACGGAAGAGTGGCCTGTTGTGGTGCAAGGTGGTGAGTCGAGGCGTAGAAAGGAGTCTTCAACTTCTTTTAAACTCTAAACCACAAAAAAGTTCTTACCAGTATAATTTTCTAAGGGAAAAGAAATGTGATC
>NW_003314335.1:55981-61454 GCF_000143415.4 Selaginella moellendorffii
ATGTAATGACATTAAATCCAAAAGAAAGAGATGCAAAAACAACATAAATAAGCAGATAGTTGATTTCCTAGAATGCACTAGTCTTTTAGTGCTCTAGCTTTTGTTATGGAGCAATTAATCATATTCTACTCTTCTTTCCCTTAAAATCCACACAAAAATTTTAAGGCTTCATATGTTAAAAAATAAGCTTTAATAATGTGCTAGAAAAATCAATATAGAGGAAGAAAGCAATGGGTTTTAATCTGCTACATGAACATAATACATACTTGTTATTTTTTCCACAATGTCCCAATCAATTATCCATCAATATACCCTTGAGATAATGATTTAAACTGAAAACATGTGTGTGAAGCACAAAATTGCCATTGATTGGAGGAAGGACTTGTGACAATTGTCCCATGGGATGCCTGAGCCAAGCTTTTATATCATGGTCAATTTTCAGTGATCTGGTGGACTTTTTGGTAGGGCGTGAAGGGCTAAATTATCCATGGGAAACTGTGCTCCTCATAGGATCTTCTAGAGGGAGTGTTGAGATAAATAGTCTCTGGGCATTTGCTATAAATCTACCTAACATTTCTTTTATATATAAGGGAGGTTCTTTTCATTTTGTTTAATATAGCCATTGATCAAGGTTTAGCCCAAGCATTTTTTGTATATATAGAGTGGTGTTTTTTTTTCATCCTGTTCAATATAGCCATTTATCAAGGTTCCTATTATTTTAGCTTTTATTTTAATATCTTTTCATTAATTTTTTAAAAAGCAAGGATATATACCCAAGAAAAGAAACTATAGTGAATGAAGTAATATTCTTTAGTAGAGTTGCCAAATATTAAGTGTTGGAGCAACATATTTAACTTTCTCTCAATTGTGATTTATCCTCCAAGGGAAAAGGGGCAATATAAAAATATTTTCTCATACCATTAAAATATTTTTATAGTAAAATATTTAAGGGAATCTCACTTCGCTACAAATTGATACATTAGGCAAACTGTAAAGATAATTGGAATCAAAGTTGGGGAGGAGCCTCCTACCCTTTTCAAAAGATCAAGGCAAATTTCTTCAAGGTCTTTTTCTTTTTTCTTTTTCTTAGTCTTTTGGATCTTAATCAAACTTGCAACTTGAATATACCATTCCCAAGGATGATGGCACATTGCAATTATTTGTGGGTTTTAGAGTCTAGCGTGACAACTAAAGGGCCTTATGACTGTAATCCCCATATGAGCTAGAGTGGCTCACTTGAGTTTTTACGTAAAACGTTGTTGATGTTCGTATATTCCAGCACCTGACATGGGAATGATATTTATTTCTTCACAAACCATGGCTTGGATTCTAGATGAATACTCTAAGTTTCAAGGGTACTCTCCAACAATAGTCACTGGAAAGCAACTTGTAAGCTTGTATTTTTATGATTATGTGATTTTTTCTCTTATATTATTTTTGCTTCTCAGGACCTCAGTGGCTCTGTAGGACGTGAGGCTGGCACTGAAAGAGGAGTTGTATACGTGACTGAAGCATTACTTGCTAACCATGGCAAATCTCTCTTGAACCAAACTTCTTTTATGATCCAGGTAGAACAATTTATAGCTTCCATTGTATCTCTTGGGCTGTTATTTCTCTGACTGAGAGGTCTTGCAAGGCTTTGGCAACGTTGATCACCATACTGCCTAATTCCTCTTTATGGCCAAAGGAAGAGTCAAGGTGGTAAGTGATATAACCGAAGCAATTGATGGTTTTTGTGACCAGATTTTTGCAAAGAAGGGCATCAGGACATCCTTGCAAGCTCAGGTGGTGTCACACGCTCTTTTTGTACACAGGTATTGGTTTGAGCATTTGCTATTTCTCTTTCATATAAAACAATCAAGGCTTTACGTGGGATGCATTACTGGAACTTGCAGAATCTGTCACGGAAGATTGGGAGGCTTTCAAATACACATATAGGCAGGATTCCACTGGCTCTACAAAACATACAAGATAAAAAAAAACAGAAAACATGACTTCCGTTGCCCTAAAGTGCCCTAAAGGAAACGGTCATGTCAACTAAAAAGGTTTGGATAAAGTTGAATTTGATGGCATCACGCTGAATGCTTGAATCAAATGGATTGATAACCAAGAATTCTTTCAAACATTACTTAGGGGGGAGAATTTGCAGCCACTGAGGTGTCACTTACAATCGACATTGCGTAATTAGAGGAGTGCTGTGCCACAACTCTGACAGTTGTATATATGTGGCAGAAGTACATTTTTTTCTCTTCCTTTCTTTTGTTTTGGTTTGCAGTCCAAACCAGTAGATGACTTGATACAAACTCCATGTGGCGGAATTCCCGAGACCTTAGCCCTTGACTGCATTAAACGTTTCCTGATGACAAAAATAGCAAAGTGATGAGATTATTTTATTTGTTTAGCCTCTTTTCTAATTTCTCAGAGCGCTCAAATGATGCACCTAAACGAAAGTTGACAAGTTGGAAAACACTTAAGCGAGAGTGTCCCTAGAGAGTGTGCCGCAGCTCTCTACCTCAAGTTGGCCGTCGTGCTTGCTACTTCCAGAGGAGGAGGAGCTGGAGCAAGCTCGTCCAGCTCACAATCGCCGCCTCCGTGGTAAATCATCGGCAATCTCCCACGAAGGCACGCGGACTATCCACGCTCTTGGCTGAATGTGCATGTTCCTCCAGAGTCCAGCCGCGAGGAACACATTGCGGGGCAATGCAATCTTGATGATCGTGGAGGTAGACTGCACAGCCTGCAAGTCGATGGTCACGGAGGGATCTTGATGATAAATGGCTTCAATATCTCGGATTTTGCGGTTCCAGATCAAGGACGTGATAAAGGCTGCTTCCTTTCCCTACAGTCCCTGCGATGACCGGCTCGTCTCACCCACTTCCGGCTCCTTCGATCTGGAGCGCCACTACTCCCACGAATCTGCTCATCCCGGGCCCAACTCGCCCACGAATCGATTTCCACGTGGCATGTCCAGCTGTACTGAACCATTTGAATTTAGACGAAGTCAAGTACATTCCAAACACACTTGTCAGCTTTATACGTAACTAGTATTCTTGTCCCGCTACCCCTCATCCGATGGGAACACGAATTTAATTAACATCGAGGTTCTCAGTTTCGATCTGATGAGAACATCTGCTGTGTCACCCGACCATGAAAACTGGTAGACAGCACCAGGAACATTCAGGACTCCGAGCCTCTGTGTGTCCTCTGGTACCATGTTGAGGATAGTAGGCAGGGAAAACATCACTGATGTTTGAAGACGCTGGAATAAAAGAAAAAAATACAACATTGATACAAATACCAGATAACTGATGCCTACCTCGTTCACGAAAATTGTCAACTCTTTCCCAGCTAACTTACCAGCCGTGCACTTGATACTCAAAGCAGTTTCCTCCTTGAATTCAGTGTGTACTGTGGTCCGAACGGCTTCGATCGATACGCCAAACACAGTCACGCCGTCTGCCATCTCCTTGCATTGTACGCTTCCCTTTCCTGTTGGATTGTAACGGGATGCAGGAAGAGACCAAACAAAATACCTATATAAGAACTTGCACGTACCTCCTCGCATCAACACTGTTGGGAACTTCGCCTCCCCCGATTTTCTGCTCGTGTCCCCAAACTTGAGTCCTCCAGTATCAACTGTACCATCCATCCTCGAACGGACAATGTCAAAGACCTCCTCGATGGTCGAGCAGCTGATCGAGCCGTTAACGTGATCCTGCATCTTGAGAGCAATCGTCATCTGAAAAGGCAGGTACGTCCTCTTTTTCTTCCGCTCAGGCATCTCCTCTTTCTTGATCCACTCTGGACTTCTCGCTCGCTTCTTCGACTGCTGCTGCAGCGGCTGATCATCTGGAACGTCTTCCACCACACACAAGGGTTCTGAATCCAAAGACTTGCCACCCTCCATCTTCACTAAAACGGTGTACACTTGGTCTTCCTCCTTCACGCCTTGCAGGCCCGACGGGACGTCAGGATGCTCCCTTCTGAACGCCATCAGCGAAGAGCACAAGGCGTCGTAGTCGCTTTTGTTCATTGCTCTCTGCTTCAGTGCAGTCGAGATATGGAAAAGGACGAGTGGGGGGTACACCGAGTCTATCGGAGGGAATGTTGCTGGGCTGCTAGGCTGTAGATAGTGGAGGCCAGGTACTTGCAGGTTGAGACTGTTGCCTGAGAAGAACTTCACGTCACGCTTCTCCAAATGCAGGCCAATGGCAGCATCATCGACGCTACAGAAGTGACCACCCTGCGAGAGTCGGTGGTGAGCATAGCGTTCAAACAAGACCCAAGCTGCACTCCGCAGTGAAGGCAGTGCCCGAGTGCACTGCATCCAGTCCTTGATCTGTCCCTTGTAGCATGCAATGGCGAAACAATCTACGACCCACTCCGAAGTGAAGGAGATATGATCCACACAGGTAAAGTCCAGACTTGGCCAGGAAACGGAGGTCCCTGGCGAAAATAATCCACGGTCAATGTTGAGCTCTCCCACTTTCACAGCATGGTTCACAGCCATGCCTATCATGTTGTATACAAGTTCCAAAGGCATGAAGTAGTACCTCACGATTGGCCCGGCTATGTAGTAAGTCGCCCAGAAGTCGACGTGCGACTTATCTGCGTTCTCGGGCGCCGAGAAGTAAACCTGCTGCAACTCCTCGACAGACCAAGGAGGCATGTAGAGCGCAAAGAAGCCTATCTCATTGATGAGTTTGAGCGCGTCCACCCAATTGCTCTCCTCCGGTGATGCAAAGAGCACAGTATGTCTAGCGAAGTTCCCAACAAACTCCTGATCCGTGAGAAGCCAAGCCCCCGGGATTTCGTAATCCTCTTCAGAGACGGGCGCGTAACTCCCATCCGGTTTGAAGATGTAAACCCTCTCTTTTATTTCGACGAGCTGAACTATCACGGCCGGTATCCCTTCTTCACTGAGGAGCCGTTTCAGGACGTACCACAGAAAGCACGACTTGCCGATTCCAGGGTTTCCTGATATGTGGATGTAGCTCTTGCCCAGGCTTGCGAGCTCTCTCATGTCGGCATAGAGATCCTCATAGCATTCCCGTATCCACACTTTCTGCCTCCTCCTGACGATGGGAGGGAGATCTATCCACCTACCATCAGGGTCTGTCGCTGCACGCCCATCATCCCCAACTGGCGCTATCAATTCCATCCGCACCGCTCGGGCCCTAAACCTGATATACTCTAGCTCAACTTAGAAAATATATTTGTTTTAAAAATAATTATATCAAATCAAACTTTTGTAAACCTTGTTGAGAGATTCAGCGTGATGCCATCAAATTCAACTTTATCCAGACCTTTTTGGTTGGCATGACATGGTTCCTTTTCTTTTTTATCTTGTATGTTTTGTAGAGCCAGATTTTGCTCTTTGGAATCCTGCTTATATGTGTATTTGAAAGCCTCCCAATCTTCCGTGACAGATTCTGCAAGTTCCAGTAACGCATCCCACGTAAAGCCTTGATTG
>NW_003314335.1:61554-90735 GCF_000143415.4 Selaginella moellendorffii
TGTACAAAAAGACGCCTGTGACACCACCTGAGCTTGCAAGGATGTCCTGATGCCCTTCTTTGCAAAACTCTGGTCACAAAAACCATCAATTGCTTCGGTTATATCACTTACCATCTTGACTCTTCCTTTGGCCTTAAAGAGGAATTAGGCAGTATGGTGATCAACGTTGCCAAATCCTTGCAAGACCTCTCAGTCAGAGAAATAACAGCCCAAGAGAAACAATGGAAGCTATAAATTGTTCTACCTGGATCACAAAAGAAGTTTGGTTCAAGAGAGATTTGCCATGGTTAGCAAGTAATGCTTCAGTCACGTATACAACTCCTCTTTCAGTGCCAGCCTCACGTCCTACAGAGCCACTGAGGTCCTGAGAAGCAAAAACAATATAAGAGAAAAAATCACATAATCATAAAAATACAAGCTTACAAGTTGCTATCCAGTGACCATTGTTGGAGAGTACCCTTGAAACTTAGAGTATTCATCTAGAATCCAAGCCATGGTTTAAATATATGAAAATCCATAAAAAAAGGAAGAAAAAAAATGTTAAAAAAACATGGGCATTCATTCCCATGTCAGGTGCTGGAATATACAAACATCAACAATGTTTTGTGTAAAAAGTCAAGTGAGCCACTTTAACTCATATGGGGATTATAGTCATAAAGCCCTCTAGTTGTCACATTAGACTTAAAACCCACAAACAATTGCAATGTGCCATCATCCTTGGGAATGGTATATTCAACCTGCAAATTTGATTAAGATCCAAAAGACTAAGAAAAAAAAAAAAGAAAAAGACCTTGAAGAAATTTGCCTTGATTTCTTGAAAAGGGCAGAAGGCTCCTCCCCAATTTTGATTCCAAGTATCTTTACAGTTTGCCTAATGTATCAATTTGTAGCCTCTAGTGGCCTTAAGAGAGATTCCCTAAAATATTTTACTATAAAAATATTTTAATGGTATGAGAGATATTTTTATATTGCCCCTTTTCCCTTGAAGGATAAATCACAAAGTTTAGTTAAGTATGTTGCCTCCTATTTGGCAACTCTACTAAAGAATATTACTTCATTCACTATAGTTTCTTTTCTTGGGTATATATCCTTGCTTTTTGAAAAAATAATGAAAAGATGTTAAAATAAAAACTAAAATAATAGGAACCTTGATAAATGGCTATATTGAATAGGATGAAAAAAAAACACCACTCTATATATACAAAAAATGCTTGGGCTAAACCTTGATCAATGGCTATATTGAACAAAATGAAAAAAACCTCCCCTATATATAAAAGAAATGTTAAGTAAATTTATAGCAAATGCCTAAAGACTATTTATCTCAACACTCCCTCTAGAAGATCCTATGAGGAGCATAATTTCCCATAGATAATTCGGCCTTTCATGCCCTGCCAAAAAGTGCACCAGATCACTGAAAATTGACTATGATATAAAAGTTTGGCTCAGGCATCCCAAGGGACAACTGTCACAAGTCCTTCCTCCAATCAATGGCAATTTTGTGCCTCACACACATGTTTTCAGTTTAAATCATTATCTCAAATGAGTTATTATCTTTATATAGTGTAAGGGTATATTGATGGATAATTGATTGGGACATTGTGGAAAAAATAACAAGTATGTATTATGTTCATGTAGTAGATTAAAACCCATTGCTTTCTTCCTCTATATTGATTTTTCTAGCACATTATTAAAGCTTATTATTTAACATATGAAGGCTTAAAATTTTTGTGTGGATTTTAAGGGAAAGAAGAGTGGGATATGATTGATTGCTTTATAACAAAAGCTGGAACACCAAAAGACTGGTGTATTCTAAGAAATCAACTACCTATTTATTTATATTGTTCTTGCATCTCTTTTTTTTTGGGTTTAATTTCATTACATTATAAATTTTGGGAACAGTGGATCATGTAATAGTAGATATCGAGGTGATAGTGATACCTTTTGTGTACAATAAAAAAAGTGTAATTGCACTTTGGTAATAATATGGATCATAAATTAGTAAAAAAAAAAAGATGATATAGTTGCACATGTTACATAAAGTGTCTATTCATGTGAGATATGCTGTGCAATTAAAACATGATTGTATGCATAATAATTTTGTGTGTAATTAAAAACAAGAAATAAGAATAATCTGAATAAATAAAAACTACTTATTTTAATATCACTGAAGAAAAGAAAGTCCAAAATGCTTAGGGTAAGAAAGAAAATGAAATTTTGTTGAAATAAAAGTTTGATTTGATATAAATGTTTTTGAAAAATAAAATTTCTAAGTTGGAGCTGAAGTATATATATATATCTATATAGAGAGAATCACACAGGTATATTCTCTCTTCAGGGCCCTAGTCAGAGCATGGTGTGTGGATGGTATTTACGCAAGGTCTGCTACTTCTTGCGTGGTTCCTTGTTTCCTAGATGCATCTCGGTGTTCAGACCTTCCACTACAACAACATGAATAAGACATTGTTGATACCTAGGAAATATAAGTCGCCAATCCAGAAAATGCCAATAACACCGATAAATATGACTAACTTTATCAAACTGCCAATAATAGATATCACGACCATAACCACATCCTTGCCCTTGTCTTTGAACTTAAGCAACAGTAACATCAACTTCCATTGGAACAAAACCATTTTTCATAGGAAATGGACTCTTGCTTCGTGTAGAGCTAAATATATCAAAGTGAATCAAGCTATAAATGTTGTGGCTAACATTTTGTCAAGATTTTGTAGGATTTGTGCATGCACTTGCTCTAGCCATCCTTGACAATGCCCTTCACTTGACATAATGTTATGAGACATTGCCTCTTCCACTTCTCACTACACATCCTTTAGCTTCACTTTCTCGAACGCCAAATTGCATTACCGACTCATATGGCCCTTGACGAATATAATGTAATTTTTAGAAGGCATCATCACAATTGTTAGCATATTTAAATGCACGTTTAAATACGTCCAGGAAAATATTCCAACCCTCACAAATAACTACGCTCATACCATTGTACCACTGTAACACCATCTCTTGGAGATACGTGGAAAACTTATGCAAACATTGAGCATCATCCCAAAAATGATATGTGCCAATTATCGTGAAGTGATCAAACCAATAATACACATCATTCCCAAAATTCCCACTGAATAACTCTGGCTGATAGGGTTTAGGGTTTAGGGCCAATATCAAGGACCATATAAGTCAGTGATGCAATTTGGCGTTCGAGGAAGTAGAGTTGAAGGATGTGTAGTGATAAGTGAAAAAAGCAATGTTTTATAATGTTATGTCAAATGAAAGGCATTGTTAAGGATGGCTAAAGCAAGTGCATGCACAAATCCTAGCAGCAGGAGGAGCTGTACCACGTGCTGTGAATATTGCCACCAATTAAGTTTGATTGTTTAGTTGCAACTATATACCATCAAATAATTTCACCAACTACTACTCCAATCAAAAGAGAAGGAGGTTTTTACTCTACCACGTAGATGAATGAAAATAAATAAATAAAAGAAAAGAAGTTGAGAAAAGCTAAAAGAAAAGGGAAATCTAAACAATGGATCTACCCAACATTCTAATTAAAATTTCTTTTCATCTCCATCAGTGCGAATGCGTGGAATAAGGAAAGAGAATATAAAAAATCTGTATATCAATTAGCCAAGAAACCTTAGTTTATGTATTAATCAAAATTGAAACTAACCCGATGGCTATTAAAATCCCAAATATTAATATATAACATCATAATTGTACACTTAGACCTCACAAGGAGTGCTGTGCCACAACTCTGACAGTTGTATATATATGGCAATGGTACATTATTTTCTCTTCCTTTCTTTTGTTTTGGTTTGCAGTCTAAACTAGTAGATGACTTGATACAAACTCCATGTCCTGAGACCTTAGCCCTCGACTGCACTAAACGTCTCGTGATGACAAAAATAGCAAAGTGATGAGATTATTTTATTTGTTTACAGCCTCTTTTCTAATTTCTCAGAGCGCTCAAATGATGCACCTAAACGAAAGTTGAGAAGTTGGAAAACACTTAAGCGAGAGTGTCTCTAGAGAGTGTGCCGCAGCTCTCTACCTCAAGTTGGCCATCGTGCTTGCTTCTTCCAGAGGAGGAGGAGCTGGAGCGAGCTCGTCCAGTTCTTCCAGCTCACAATCGCCACCTCTGTGGTAAATCATCGGCAATCTCCCACGAAGGCATGCGGACTATCCACGCTCTTGGCTGAATGTGCATGTTCCTCCAGAGTCCAGCACACAATCTTGATGATTGTGGAGGTAGACTGCACAGCCTGCAAGTCGATGGTCACGGAGGGATCTTAATGATAAATGGCTTCAATATCTCGGATTTTGCGGTTCCAGATCAAGGACGTGATAAAGGCTGCTTCCTTTCCCTACAGTCCCTGCGATGACCGGCTCGTCTCACCCACTTTCGGCTCCTTCGATATGGAGCGCCACTACTCCCACGAATCTGCTCGTCCCGGGCCCAGCTTGCCCACAAATCGATTTCCACGTGGCATGTCCAGCTGTACTGAACCATTTGAATTTAGACGAAGTCAAGTACATTCCAAACACACTTGTCAGCTTTATACATAACTAGTCTTCTTATCCCGCTACCCCTCATCCGATGGGAACACGAATTTAATTAATGTCGAGGTTCTCAGTTTCGATCTGATGAGAACATCTGCTATGTCACCTGACCATGAAAACTGGTAGACAACACCAGGAACAGTCAAGACTCCGAGCCTCTGTGTGTCCATGTTGAGGATAGCAGGCAGAGAAGACATCACATGTGTTCGAAGACGCTGGAATAAAAAACAAAAAATACAACATTGACACAAATACTAGATAACTGATGCCTACCTCGTTCACAAAAATTGTCAACTCTTTCCCAGCTAGCTTACCAGCCGTGCACTTGATACTCAAAGCAGTTTCCTCCTTCAATTCAGTGTGTACTGTGGTCCGAACGGCTTCGATCGATATGCCAAACACAGTCACGCCGTCTTCCATCTCCTTGCATTGTACACTTCCCTTTCCTGTTGGATTGTAACGGGATGCAGCAAGAGACCAAACAAAATACCCATATAAGAACTTGCACGTACCTCCTCGCATCAACACTGTTGGGAACTTCGCATCCCCCGATTTTTTGCTCATGTCCCCAAACTTGAGTCCTCCAGTATCAACTGTACCATCCATCCTCGAACGGACAATGTCAAAGATCTCCTCGATGGTCGAGCAGCTGATCGAGCAGTTAACGTGATCCTGCATCTCGAGAGCAATCGTCATCTCGAAAGGCAGGTACGTCCTCTTTTTCTTCCGCTCAGGCATCTCCTCTTTCTTGATCCACTCTGGACTTCTCGCTCGCTTCTTCGACTGCTGCTGCAGCGGCTGATCATCTGGAACGTCTTCCACCACACACAAGGGTTCTGAATCCAAAGACTTGCCACCCTCCATCTTCACTAAAACGGCGTACACTTGGTCTTCCTCCTTCACGCCTTGCAAGCCCGACAGGACATCAGGATGCTCCCTTCTGAATGCCATCAGTGAAGAGCACAAGGCGTCGTAGTCGCTTTTGTTCATTGCTCTCTGCTTCAGTGCAGTCGAGATATGGAAAAGGACGAGTGGGGGGTACACCGAGTCTATCGGAGGGAATGTTGCTGGGCTGCTAGGCTGTAGATAGTGGAGGCCAGGTACTTGCAGGTTAAGACAGTTGCCTGAGAAAAACTTCACGTCACGCTTCTCCAAATGCAGGCCAATGGCAGCATCATTGACGCTACAGAAGTGACCACCCTGCGAGAGTTGGTGGTGAGCATAGCGTTCGAACAAGACCCAAGCTGCACTCCGCAGTGAAGGCAGTGCCCGAGTGCACTCCATCCAGTCCTTGATCTGTCCCTTATAGCATGCAATGGCAAAACAATCTACAACCCACTCCGAAGTGAAGGAGATATGATCCACACAGGTAAAGTCCAGACTTGGCCAGGAAACAGAGGTCTCTGGCAAAAATAATGCACGGTAAATGTTGAGCTCTCCCACTTTCACAGCATGGTTCACAGCCATGCCTATCATGTTGTATACAAGTTCCAAAGGCATGAAGTAGTACCTCACGATTGGCCCGGCTATGTAGTACGTCACCCAGAAGTCGACGTGCGACTTATCTGCGTTCTCGGGCGCCGAGAAGTAAACCTGCTGCAACTCCTCGACAGACCAAGGAGGCATGTAGAGCGCAAAGAAGCGTCTCTCATTGATGAGTTTGAGTGCGTCCACCCAATTCCTCTCCTCCGGTGATGCAAAGAGCACAGTCTGTGTAGCGAAGTTCCCAACAAACTCCTGATCCGTGAGAAGCCAAGCCCCCGGGATTTCGTAATCCTCTTTAGAACCGGGCGCGTAACTCCCATCCGGTTTGAAGATGTAAACCCTCTTCTTTTTTATTTCGACGAGCTGAACTATCACAGCCGGTATCCCTTCTTCACTGAGGAGCCGTTTCAGGACGTACCACAGAAAGCACGAGTTGCCGATTCCAGGGTTTCCTGATATGTGGATGTAGCTCTTGCCCAGGCTTGCGAGCTCTCTCATGTCGGCATAGAGATCCCCATAGCATTCCCGTATCCACACTTTCCGCCTCCTCCTGGCGATGGGAGGGAGATCTATCCACCTACCATCAGGGTCTGTCGCTGCATGCCCATCATCCCCAACTGGCGCTATCGATTCCATCTGCACCGCTCTCCCGCTAGGGCCCTAAAGAGAGAATATACCTATATACTCCAGCTCAACTTAGAAAATATATTTGTTTTAAAAATAATTATATCAAATCAAACTTTTGTAAACCTTGTTGAGAGATTCAGCGTGATGCCATCAAATTCAACTTTATCCAGACCTTTTTGGTTGACATGACATGGTTCCTTTTCTTTTTTATCTTGTATGTTTTGTAGAGCCAGATTTTGCTCTTTGGAATCCTGCTTATATGTGTATTTGAAAGCCTCCCAATCTTCCGTGACAGATTCTGCAAGTTCCAGTAACGCATCCCACGTAAAGCCTTGATTGTTTTATATGAAAGAGAAATAGCAAATGCTCAAACCAATACTTGTGTACAAAAAGAGCCCGTGACACCACCTGAGCTTGCAAGGATGTCCTGATGCCCTTCTTTGCAAAAATCTGGTCACAAAAACCATCAATTGCTTCGGTTATATCATTTACCACCTTGACTCTTCCTTTGGCCTTAAAGAGGAATTAGGCAGTATGGTGATCAACGTTGCCAAATCCTTGCAAGACCTCTCAGTCAGAGAAATAACAGCCCAAGAGAAACAATGGAAGCTATAAATTGTTCTACCTGGATCACAAAAGAAGTTTGGTTCAAGAGAGATTTGCCATGGTTAGCAAGTAATGCTTCAGTCACGTATACAACTCCTCTTTCAGTGCCAGCCTCACGTCCTACAGAGCCACTGAGGTCCTGAGAAGCAAAACCAATATAAGAGAAAAAATCACATAATCATAAAAATACAAGCTTACAAGTTGCTATCCAGTGACTATTGTTGGAGAGTACCCTTGAAACTTAGAGTATTCATCTAGAATCCAAGCCATGGTTTGTGAAGAAATAAATATATGAAAATCCATAAAAAAGGAAGAAAAAAAATGTGAAAAAAACCTGAGCATTCATTCCCATGTCAGGTGCTGGAATATACAAACATCAACAATGTTTTGCGTAAAAACTCAAGTGAGCCACTCTAACTCATATGGGGATTATAGTCATAAGGCCCTCTAGTTGTCACGCTAGACTCTAAAACCCACAAACAATTGCATCATGAGAATGGTATATTCAACCTGCAAATTTGATTAAGATCCAAAAGACTAAGAAAAAGCAAAAAGAAAAAGACCTTGAAGAAATTTGCCTTGATTTCTTGAAAAGGGCAGGAGGCTCCTCCCCAACTTTGATTCCAAGTATCTTTACAGTTTGCCTAATGTATCAATTTGTAGCCTCTAGTGGCCTTAAGAGAGATTCCCTAAAATATTTTACTATAAAAATATTTTAATGGTATGAGAGATATTTTTATATTGCCCCTTTTCCCTTGGAGGATAAATCACAAAGTTTAGTTAAGTATGTTGCCTCCAACACTTAACATTTGGCAACTCTACTAAAGAATATTACTTCATTCACTATAGTTTCTTTTCTTGGGTATATATCCTTGCTTTTTGAAAAAATAATAAAAAGATGTTAAAATAAAAGCTAAAATAATAAGAACCTTGATAAATGGCTATATTGAATAGGATGAAAAAAAAACACCACTCTATATATACAAAAAATGTTTGGGCTAAACCTTGATCAATGGCTATATTGAACAAAATGAAAAGGGACAGTTGTCACAAGTCCTTCCTCCAATCAATGGCAATTCTGTGCCTCACACACATGTTTTCATTTTAAGTTATTATCTTAAACGAGTTATTATCCTTATATAGTGTAAGGGTATATTGATGGATAATTGAGATAGGGACATTGTGGAAAAAATAACATAATACAAGTATGTATTATGTTCATGTAGTAGATTAAGACCCATTGCTTTCTTCCTCTATATTGATTTTTCTAGCACATTATTAAAGCTTATTATTTAACATATGAAGCCCTGAAATTTTTGTGTGGATTTTAAGGGAAAGAAGAGTGGGATATGATTGATTGCTCTATAACAAAAGCTGGAACACCAAAAGACTGGTGCATTCCAGGAAATCAACTACCTGTTTATTTATATTGTTCTTGCATCTCTTTTTTTTGGGTTTAATGTCATTACATTATAAATTTTGGGAACAATGGATCATGTAATAGTAGACATCCAGGTGATACTTTCAAAAGTGATACCTTTTGTGTACAATAAAAAATAGTGTAATTGCACTTTGGTAATAGTATGGATCATAAATTAGTAAAAAAAAAAGATGATATAGTTGCGTACCGATATCCATGAGCGATTTTTACGAGGATGAATTGCGTAACCCCCGCCTACCGAGACGGGCAAACGTCCCGAAGCAATTTGATCATGATTCGATTCATGACGATCATAGGTTGAGGGTTCGTACTCTCCAGTCATCGGTTGCACATGTTACATAAAGTGTCTATTTATGTGAGATGTGCTGTGCAATTAAAACATGATTGTATGCATAATAATTTTGTGTGTAATTAAAAATAAGAAATAAGAATAATCTGAATAAATAAAAACTACTTATTTTAATATCACTCGTGCCCAAAAGAAAGTCCAAGATGCTTAGGGTAAGAAAAAAAAGGAAATTTTGTTGAAACAAAAGTTTGATTTGATATAATTATTTTTGAAAAAAATATATTTTCTAAGTTGGAGCTGAAGTATATATATATATATCTATATAGAGAGAATCACATAGGTATATTCTCTCTTCAGGGCCCTAGCTAGAGTATGGTGTGCAGATGGTATTTGCGCAAGGTCCACTACTACTCGTGTAGTTCCTTATTTCCTGGATGCATCTTAGTGTCCAGACCTTCCACTACAACAACATGAACAAGACATTGTTGACACCTAAGAAATATAAGTCGCCAATCCAGAAAATGCCAACAACACCGATAAATATGACTAACTTTATCAGACTCCCAACAATTGACATCACGACCATAACCACATCCTCGCCCTTGTCTTTGAACTCGGGCAACAGTAACATCAACTTCTATTGAAACAGAACCATCTTTCATAAGAAGTGAACTCTTGCTTCGTGCAAAGCTAAATATGTCAAAGTGGATCAAGTTATAAATGTTGTGGCTAACATTTTGTCAAAATTTTGTAGGATTTGTGCATGCACTTGCTCTAACCATCCTTGATAATGCCTTTCGTTTGACATAACGTTATGAGACATTGCCTCTTCCATTTCTCACTACACATCCTTTAGCTCTACTTCCTCAAATGCCAAATTGCATCATCGACTCATATGACCCTTGACGAATATGATGTAATTTTTAGAAGGCATCATCACAATCATTAGTATATCTAAATGCATGTTTAAATACGTCCAGGAAAATATTCCAATCCTCACAAATAGCTACGCTCATACCATTGTAGCACCATCCCTTGGAAATACATGGGAAACTTATGCAAACATTGAGCATCTTCCCAAAAATGATATGTGGCAATTATCGTGAAGTGATCAAACCAACAATACACATCATTCCCAAAACTCCCATTGAATAACTCTAGCTGGTAGGGTTTAGGGTTTAGGGTTTAGGGCCAATGTCAAGAGCCATATGAGTTGGTGATGCAATTTGGCATTTGAAGAAGTGGAATTGAAGGATGTGTAGTGAGAAGTGAAAGAGGCAATGTCTCATAACGTTATGTCAAACGAAGGGCATTGTTAAGGATGGTTAGAGCAAGTGCATGCACAAATCCTACAGCATGAGGAATTGTACTACGTGCTGTGAATATTGCCATCAATTAAGTTTGATTGTTTAATTGCAACTATATACCATCAAATAATTGCACCAACTGCTACTCCAGTCAAAAGAGAAGGAGGTTGTTACTTTACCACATAGATGAATGAAAAGAAATAAATAAAAGAAAAGAAGTTGAGAAAAGCTAAAAGAAAAGGGAAATCTAAACAATGGATCTACCCAACATTCTAATTAAAATTGCCTTTCATCTCCATCAGTGTGAATGCATGGAATAAGGAAAGAGAATATAAAAAATCTGCATATCAATTAGCCCAAAAACCTTAATTTATATATTAATCAAAATTGAAACTAACCCAACGGCTACTAAAATCCCACTATGCTAATATTAATATACGACATCATAGTTGTACACTTGGACCTCACAAGGAGTGCTGCGCCACAACTTTGATAGTTGTATATATATGGCAGAGGTACATTATTTTCTCTTCCTTTCTTTTGTTTTGGTTTGCAGTCTAAACCAGTAGATGACTTGATACAAACTCCATATCCTGAGACCTTAGCCCTTGACTGCACTAAATGTCTCCTGATGACAAAAATAGCAAAGTGATGAGATTATTTTATTTGTTTACAGCCTCTTTTCTAATTTCTCAGAGCGCTCAAATGATGCACCTAAACGAAAGTTGAGAAGTTGGAAAACACTTAAGCGAGAGTGTCTCTAGAGAGTGTGCCGCAGCTCTCTACCTCAAGTTGGCCGTTGTGCTTGCTTCTTCCAGAGGAGGAGGAGCTGGAGCGAGCTCGTCTAGTTCTTCCAGCTCACAATCACCGCCTCCATGGTAAATTATCGGCAATCTTCCACAAAGGCACGCGGACTATCCACGCTCTTGGCTGAATGTGCATGTTCCTCCAGAGTCCAGCTGCAAGGAACACGTTGCGGGGCAATACAATCTTGATGATTGTGGAGGTAGATTGCACAGCCTGCAAGTCAATGGTCACGGAGGGATCTTGATGATAAATGGCTTCAATATCTTGGATTTTGTGGTTCCAGATCAAGGACATGATAAAGGCTGCTTCCTTTCCCTACAGTTCCTGCAATGACTGGCTCGTCTCACCCACTTTCGGCTCCTTCGATCTGGAGCGCCACTACTCCCACGAATCTGCTCATCCCGGGCCCAGCTCGCCCACGAATTGATTTCCACGTGGCATGTCCAGCTGTACTGAACCATTTGAATTTAGACGAAGTCAAATACATTCCAAACACACTTGTCAGCTTTATACATCTTATCCCGCTACCCCTCATCCGATGGGAACACGAATTTAATTAACGTCGAGGTTCTCAGTTTCGATCTGATGAGAACATCTACTGTGTCACCTGACCATGAAAACTGGTAGACAACACCAGGAACAGTCAAGACTCCAAGCCTCTGTGTGTCCATGTTGAGGATAGTAGGCAGAGAAGACATCACATGTGTTCGAAGACGCTGGAATAAAAAAAAAATACAACATTGACACAAATACTAGATAACTGATGCCTACCTCGTTCACAAAAATTGTCAACTCTTTCCCAGCTAGCTTACCAGCCGTGCACTTGATACTCAAAGCAGTTTCCTCCTTCAATTCAGTGTGTACTGTGGTCCAAACGGCTTCGATCGATATGCCAAACACAGTCACGCCGTCTTCCATCTCCTTGCATTGTACGCTTCCCTTTCCTGTTGGATTGTAATGGGATGCAGGAAGAGACCAAACAAAATACCCATATAATAACTTGCACGTACCTCCTCGCATCAACACTGTTGGGAACTTCGCATCCCCCGATTTTTTGCTCATGTCCCCAAACTTGAGTCCTCCAGTATCAACTGTACCATCCATCCTCGAACGGACAATGTCAAAGACCTCCTCGATGGTTGAGCAGCTGATCGAGCTGTTAACGTGATCCTGCATCTTGAGAGCAATCGTCATCTGGAAAGGCAGGTACGTCCTCTTTTTCTTCCGCTCAGGCATCTCCTCTTTCTTGATCCACTCTAGACTTCTCGCTCACTTCTTCGACTGCTGCTGCAGCGGCTGATCATCTGGAACGTCTTCCACCACACACAAGGGTTCTGAATCCAAAGACTTGCCACCCTCCATCGTCACTAAAACGGCGTACACTTGGTCTTCCTCCTTCACACCTTGCAGGCCCAACGGGACATCAGGATGCTCCCTTCTGAATGCCATCAGCAAAGAGCACAAGGCGTCATAGTCACTTTTATTCATTGCTCTCTGCTTTAGTGCAGTCGAGATATGGAAAAGGATGAGTGGGGGGGTACACCGAGTCTATCGGAAGGAATGTTGCTAGGCTGCTAGGCTGTAGATAGTGGAGGCCAGGTACTTGCAGGTTGAGACTGTTGCCTGAGAAGAACTTCACGTCACGCTTCTCCAAATGCAGGCCAATGGTAGCATCATCGACGCTACAGAAGTGACCACCCTGCGAGAGTCAGTGGTGAGCATAGCGTTCAAACAAGACCCAAGCTGCACTCCGCAGTGAAGGCAGTGCCTGAGTGCACTCCATCCAGTCCTCGATCTGTCCCTTGTAGCATGCAATGGCGAAACAATCTACGACCCACTCCGAAGTGAAGGAGATATGATCCACACAGGTAAAGTCCAGACTTGGCCAGGAAACGGAGGTCCCTGGCGAAAATAATGCACGGTCAATGTTGAGCTCTCCCACTTTGACAGCATGGCTCACAGCCATGCCTATCATGTTGTATACAAGTTCCAAAGGCATGAAGTAGTACCTCACGATTGGCCCGGCTATGTAGTACGTCGCCCAGAAGTCGACGTGCGACTTATCTGCGTTCTCGAGCGCCGAGAAGTAAACCTGCTGCAACTCCTCGACAGACCAAGGAGGCATGTAGAGCGCAAAGAAGTGTCTCTCATTGATGAGTTTGAGCGCGTCCACCCAATTCCTCTCCTCTGGTGATGCAAAGAGCACAGTATGTCTAGCGAAGTTCCCAACAAACTCCTGATCCGTGAGAAGCCAAGCCCCCGGGATTTCGTAATCCTCTTTAGAACCGGGCGCGTAACTCCCATCCGGTTTGAAGATGTAAACCCTCTTCTTTTTTTCAACGAGCTGAACTATCACGGCCGGTATCCCTTCTTCACTGAGAAGCCGTTTCAGGACGTACCACAGAAAGCACGAGTTGCCGATTCCAGGGTTTCCTGATATGTGGATGTAGCTCCTCTCATGTCGGCATAGAGATCCTCATAATTCCCGTATCCACACTTTCCGCCTCCTCCTAGCGATGGGAGGGAGATCTATCCACCTACCATCAGGGTCTGTCGCTGCACGCCCATCATCCCCAACTGGCGCTATCGATTCCATCTGCGCATCAGGCCCTAAAGAGAGAATAGACCTGAGTGATTCTTCCTATATATATATACTCCTGCTTAGGGTAAGAAAAATTTGTTGAAATAAAAGTTTGATTTGATATAATTATTTTTAAAGCAAATATATTTCTAAGTTGAGGCTTTTTGGACTTTCTCCTAGTGATCTTAAAATAAATAGTTTTTATTTATTCAGATTATTCTTTTTTCTTGTTTTTAATTGCACACAATCATGTTTCAATTGCCCATCTCACTTGAATAGACACTTTATGTAACATGTGCAATTATGTCATCTTAATTTTTACTGATTTATGATCCATAGAGTTACTAAAGTGCAAAGAAATGTTGTAACTTTTTTTTATTGTACACAAAAGGTATCACTTTTGAAAGGATCACTTGGATATTTACTGTTACATGATCCATTGTTCCCAAAATCTATAATGTAATGACATTAAACAAAAGAAAAAAATGCAAGAACAACATAAATAAGTAGGTAGTTGAATTCTTAGAATGCACCAGTCTTTTTTGGTACTTTAGCTTTTGTTATAGGGCAATCAATCACATCCCACTCTTCTTTCCCCTAAAATCCACACACATATTTCAGGGTTTCATATATTAAATAGTAAGCTGCAATAATGTGCTGGAAAAATTAATATAGAGGAAGAAAGAAATGGGTCTTAATCTGCTACATGAATGTAACACATGTTATTTTTTCCACAATGTCCCTATCTCAACTATCCGTCAATATACCCTTACACTATAATAACTCATTTAAGATAATAACTTAACATGAAAACATGTGTGTGAGGCACAGGATTGCCATTGGTTAGAAGGACTTGTGACAGCTGTCCCTTTGGATGCCTAGGCCAAGCTTTTATGTCATGGTCAATTTTCAGTGATCTGGTGGACTTTCTGTCAAGGCGCGAAGGGCCGAATTATCCATAGGAAACTATGCTCCTCATAAGATCTTCTAGAGAGAGTGTTGAGATAAATAGTCTCTGGGCATTTTCTATAAATCTACTTAACATTTCTTATATATATAGGGGAGGTTTTTTCATTCTATTCAATATAGCCATTGATCAAGGTTTAGCCCAAGCATTTTTGGTATATATAGGGTCTCATACCATTAAAATACTAGTCATTGCTCAGCATATGCTGCCCCAGTTAGCAAACACCATTTTGATTATCATTATTACATTGAAAATAATGTCTATGAAAATAATTATTGCAACACAAAAACCTTAGACATCCAACAAATAAAAGACCAAACTGCTCACTAATTGCATCTCGATATCCTCTTCAACTAGAAGTATAAGCTGCTTGAGTTCTCTTACAAACGCTTGGATGTCTTCAAGTTTCTTGTCTGTCTCATAAACTACAGCCCAAACCAATCTCTTTCGCAAGGTGCAAATTTCTTTGGCAAGTTCATCCACTTGTTCTGCATGGAGAAGTTTCTCTTCTATCTTCACCAGATCCTATTCGAGCACTTCAAAAGATTTCCTGTCCTTTTGAAGGCAATCACAACACACTTGAATAGTTTTCACATTTATATCCAGCAATTTCGAAACTTTCTCCAAAAGTGTTGCCTTGAAGTACTATAGCATAAGCATATGTTAAACCACCAGCTTAGAAATGAAAGCTATTGTTACCTTGAATTTCTCTTTCTTGCTACCCAGAAAATCTTGACTCATGCCTTGAGACATAATCACACACAGGTTTTCCGTCAATCTACAAAAAAAAGGTGACAGTAGGAAAGTAGAAAATTTTAAAAATACAATCTTAGCTTACATTGAGATGGTTGATCACATCACACAAATCCTGCTTGTTTGAAGAAAGTTTTTCACCTGGAATACACAATACAAAAGAAGTAAATCCCTCACACGATAGAAAACCAACCTTGGTGATTTTTCAAGACAATAGTGTTGCTTCCAGCAGTGATTTTCCACTCAATCACTATCATTTTGCCATATAGATTTGCTTATAAGCATCTGACCCTTCATTTTTTAACTCTACCACTACCAAAGCAAACTTGGAACTAAAACAATGCTAGAAGAAGGCACAAACAAATCAATTAGATTTTGACACAAACTGTACTAAGATGTGGCTCATTCTAGTGGTGTTGACACAATGCCTTAGATTTGGATTTGCAAATCAGCAGCAGTGCTCGGGGCTCTCTTGCCATTTTATAAACCCTAGAAAAACATTACAAAACAAAACCAATTCACTCGACAGATCACAAGAGCAGTCACAGTCAACACATTGTATATGACATGTGTTGCAATGCCTTTTTCTCCTGCCCCACACAGCTTGGCTACTTCCCATTGGTTAGGAGCAAACATTAACGCAATTATTCACTAAGACATGGTTAAAAAATTAACCTTTTTACAATTACCCCCCATCAGACGGCTGCAATTGGCTGGATCCGGCAGCCAGGCACTTATGATAGATTCTTATAGTAAAATATTTTAGGGAATCTTGCTTAATTTCTAAATTTTTTTGTTCTTCTCCTACAGAATAGCATGACAATTAGAGGGCCCTATGACTGTAATCCCCATGATGAACGTCCATGAGCTAGAGTGGCTCACGTTTGTATGGATATTCCAGCACCTGACATGGGAATGAATGCTCAGGTTTTTTTCACATTTTTTTTCTTCCTTTTTTTTATGAATTTTCATATATTTGTTTCTTCACAAACCATGGCTTGGATTCTGGATGAATACTCTAAGTTTCAAGGGTACTCTCCAACAATAGTCACTGGAAAGCAACTTGTAAGCTTGTATTTTTATGATTATGTGATTTTTCCTCTTATATTGTTTTTGCTTCTCAGGACCTCAGTGGCTCTGTAAGCCGTGAGGCTGCCACTGGAAGAGGAGTTTTATACATGACTGAAGCATTACTTGCTGACCATGGCAAATCTCTCTCGAACCAAACTTCTTTTGTGATCCAGGTAGAGCAGTTTATAGCTTCCATTGTTTCTCTGGGCTGTTATTTCTCTGACTGAGAGGTCTTGCAAGGATTTGGCAAGTTGGTCACCATACTGCCTAATTCCTCTTTAAGGCCAAAGGAGGCAGTAAGTGACATAACCGAAGCAATAAAGAACAATGCTGGATTGGATATCCCAGCATTGATAAAGCACACCCAAGAAAATGGTGGTTTCCAGTTGGGAGATCCAATTGACGCAAGCTCCATCCTAATAGAAGACTGTGATGAGCTCATCTTAGCTGCCTTGGGTGGTGTTCTCAACAGGTAAAAGCTTTGCTCTCATTTATTTTTACTGATGTCTGTAAAATTTGTAAAACCACAGGGAGAATGCAAAGGATGTGAGGGGACATTGTAGAAGTAGCATACCATAAAACTGAGCCCGAGGCTGAGGTATAATAGGAATAATCAAAAGTGTTTTTAAATTGAATTGATGGTTTTTGTGACCAGATTTTTCCAAAGAAGGGCATCAGGACATCCTTGCAAGCTCATGCAGTGTCATAGTGAGCTACTTCGAATGGGTACAGGTCAGTGAGGCTCTTTTTGTAAGCAAGTAAGCCTCCCGATCTTCCGTGACAGATTCTGCAAGTTCCAGTAACGCATCCCATCCTTGATTGTTTTATATGAAAGAGAAATAGCAAATGCTCAAACCAATTGAAATACACATATAACCAAAATTCTGAAGAGCAAAATCTGGCTCTACAAAACATACAAGATAAAAAAAAAAGGGAAACATTCCTTCCGTTGCCCTAAAGTGCCCTAAAGGAAACGGTCATGTCAACTAAAAAGGTCTGGATAAAGTTGAATTGATGGTGCACGGTGAATGCCTGAATCAAATGAATTGATAACCAAGAATTCTTTCAAACATTACTTGGGGGGAAGAATCAGCCACTGAGGTGTCACTTATAATCGACATTGCGTAATTGGAGAAGTGCTGCGGGCCTGCACCACAACTCTGACAGTTGTATGTGGCTGAGGTACATTTTTTTCTCTTCCTTTCTTTTATTTTGGTTTCCACTCCAAACCAGTAGATGACTTGATACAAACTCCATGTGGCGAAATTCCCGAGACCTGCCCCTAGCCCTTGACTGCACTAAACGTCTCCTGATGACAGAGTGATGAGATTATTTATTTGTTTAGCCTCTTTTCTAATCAACGAAAGTTTAGAAGTTGGAAAACACTTAAGCGAGAGTGTCCCTATAAAGTGTGCCACAGCTCTCTACCTCAAGTTGGCAGTTGTGCTTGCTTCTTCCAGAGGAGGAGGAGCTAGAGCGAGCTCATCCAGTTCTTCCAGCTCACAATTGCCGCCTCTGTGGTAAATCATCGGCAATCTCCCACGAAGGCACGTTGACTATCCACGCTCTTGGCTGAATGTGCATGTTCCTCCAGAGTCCAGCCGTGAGGAACACATTGCGGGGCAACGCAATCTTGATGATCGTGGAGCCTGCAAGTCGATGGTCACGGAGGGATCTTGATGATAAATGGCTTCAACATCTCAGATTTTGTGGTTCCAGATCAAGGACGTGATAAAGGCTGCTTCCTTTCCCTACAGTCCCTGCAATGACCGGCTCGTTGACCTTGCCCACTTCCAGCTTGATCTGGAGGACCACTACTCCCGAGTGCTGCAAATCTCAGCAAAGTCTGCTATGTCATCTGTCAATTTCCACACAGCATGTCCAGCTGTACTGAACCATTTGAGTCAAGTACATTCCAAACACACTTCTCAGCTTTATATGTAACTAGTATTCTTCTCCCCCTCCCCCTCATCCGATGGGAACACGAATTTAATTAACCTTGAGGTTCTCAGTTTCGATCTGATGAAAACAGCTGCTGTGTCACCCGACCATGAAAACTGGTAGACAGCATGAGGAACAGTCAGGACTCTGAGCCTATGTGTGTCCTCTAGTTCCATGTTGAGGATAGTAGGTAGGAAGACATCACATGTGTTTGAAGATGCTGGAATAAAAAGGAAAAAATGCAAAATTGATACAAATACCAGATAACTAATGCCTATCTCGTTCACAAAAATTGTCAGCTCTTTCCTAGCTAACTTACCAGCCGTGCACTTGATACTCAAAGCAGTTTCCTCCTTGAATTCAGTGTGTCCTGTGGTCCAAACAGCTTCAATCAATACATCAAACACAGTCACCATCTCCTTGCATTGTACTCTTCCCTTTCCTGTTCGATTGTAACGCGATTCAAAAAGAGACCAAACAAAATACCCATATAAGAACTTGCACGTACCTCCTTGCACCAACAGGGAACTTCGCCTCCCCCAGCTTTCTGCTCATGTCCCCAAACTTGAGTCCTCCAGTATCAATTGTACCGTCCATCCTCGAACGGAAAATGTCGAAGACCTCATCGATGGTCAAGTAGCTGATTGAGCCGTTAATGTGATCCTGCATCTTGAGAGCAATCATCATCTGGAAAGGCAGGTAGATCCTCTTTTTCTTCCGCCCAGGCAATCCACTTTGGACTTCTTGCTTGCTTCTTCAACTGCTGCTGCAGCAGCTGATCATCCGGAACGCCTTCCACCATGCACAAGCGTTGTGAATCTAGAGACTCGTCACCCTCCATCTTCACTAAAACGGCATACACTTGGTCTTCCTCCTTCACGCCTTGCAGGCCGGACAGGATGTCGGGATGCTCCCTTCTGAACACCATCAGCGAAGAGCACAAGGCGTAGTAGTCACTTTTGTTCATTGCTCTCTGCTTCAATGCATTCGAGATATGGAAAAGGATGAGTGGGGGGTACACCGAGTCTATCGGAGGGAATGACGTGCTGCTAGGCCATAGATAGTGGAGGCCAGGTAGAGACTGTTGCCTGAGAAGAACTTCAAGTCACGCTTCTCCAAATGCAGGCCAATGGCAGCATCATCAACACTACAGAAGTGACCACCCTGCGAGAGTCGGTGGTGAGCATAGCATTCGCACAAGACCCAACCTCCGCAGTGAAGCCAGTACCCGAGCCCACTCCACCCAATGCTTGATCTGTCCCTTGTAGCATGCAATGGTGAAACAATCTATGACCCACTCCGAAGTGAAGGAGATATGATCCACAAGGGTCAAGTCCAGACTTGGCCAGGAAACGGAGGTCCCTGGCAAAAATAATCCACGGTAAATGTTGAGCTCTCCCACTTTCACAGCATGGCTCACAGCCATGCCTATCATGTTGTATACACGTTCCAAAGGCATGAAGTAGTACCTCGTGATTGGCCCGGCTATGTAGTACGTCGCCCAGAAGTCGACGTGCGACTTATTTGCGTTCTCGGGCGCCGAGAAGTAAACCTGCTGCAACTCCTCGACAGACCAAGGAGGCATGTAGAGCGCGAAGAAGCCTCTCTCATCGATGATTTTGACCGCTGGCATCCAGTTACTCTCCTTGCATGACGTGAACAATGCTGTTGTTCCATACCTAGCGATGTTCCTGACAAACTTCCGATCCATGAGAAGCCAAACCCCCGGGATATCGTAATCCTCTTCAGAAACGGGTGCGTAACTCCCATCTGGTTTGAAGTTGTAAACCTCCTCCCTTTTTCTTTCAATGAGCTGAACTATCAAGGCCAGTATCCCTTCTTCACTGAGGAGCCGTTTCAGGACGTACCACAGAAAGCACGACTTGCCGATTCCAGGGTTTCCTGATACGTGGAGGTAGTTCTTGCCCAGGCTTGCGAGCTCTCTCATGTCGGCATAGAGATCCTCATAGCACTCCCATATCCATGTTCCTGGAGATAGGAGGGAGATCTATCCACCTAGCATCAGGGTCTATCGCTGCATGCGCATCATCCCCAACTGGCGCTATTATCCTCGCATGGTTGAAGAGAGAATATACCCATGCAATTCATAATGGACTTTAGGGTCTAGGGTTTCAAGCTCTGGTCAAGCTTCTCAGTCTCAATATGATAGCAACATGTGACTAGGAAAACAAATAGACAGTACCACGACCATTGGCCTATCCATGTTTAGACAAACAAAATGCAACATTGATACAAACACTAAACAATATATTTAATTGTCAATTTTTTCCCAACTAGCTTACCAGCCATGCACTTGATACTCAAAGGAGTTTCCTCCATGAATCCAGTGTGTGTCTTCCAAATGGCTTCCATCCATATGCCAAACACGGTCATGTCGTCTTCAATCTGCTTGTAGTGTATGCTTCTGTTTCCTGTGTTCAAGGATGTATGGTACAGTTGATATTGGAGGACTTACGTTTGGGGACATGAGGAGGCAAAGTTCCCAACAGTGTTGATGTGGGTATTTCGTTTGGTCTCTTTCTGAATTGCGTTCCAATCTAACAAAATGTCGAAGATCTCGTTGATGATTGGGTTGTTAACATCATCCTGCATCTTGAGAGCAATTGTCATCTAGAAAGGCAGGTACATCCTCTTTTTCTTCCGCTCAGGTGTCTCCTCTTGCTTGATCCACTCTGGACTTCTCGCTCAACTGCTGCTGCAGCAGCTGATCATCTGGAATGTCTTCCACCACACACAACCTCCGCAAATCCAGAAACTTGTCACCCTCCATCATCATTAAAACCTTGTATTTGGTTCTCTTCCTTGGCACCTCTCTGCTTCAATGCAGTTGAGATTTGGAAAAGGACAATGGGGACATCAAGTCAATCAGAGGGAATGACGTGCTGCTATGTTGTTGGAGGCTAGGTACTTGCAAGTTAAGACTGTTGCCTGAGAAGAACTTCATGTCATGCTTCTCCAAATGTAAGCCTATGGCAGGGCCATCGATAACCACCTTGCGAGAGTCGCTGGTGAGCATAACATTCAAACAAGACTCTAGCTACACTCTGCAGTGAACAGTCAGTTGCCCGATCTATCCATCCCTTGATCTGCCCCTTGTGGCATGTGATGGAAGGAGATATGATCCACACGCATAAAGTCCAGAGTTGGAGTTCTTGTGCGAAAATGGTTCATAGTCAATGCCATAAAGTAGTACCCCGGCATTTACAACCTGATCCATGCCTATCACGTCGTATTGTTCCAAAGGCATGAAGTAGTACCTCACAATTGGCCCAGCTATGTAGTATGTCGTCCAGAAGTTGACACGTGTGACTTATATGTGTTGTCCGGCACTGAGAAGTAAACGTGCTGCAACTCCTCAACAGACCAAGGAGCCATGTAGAGCGGGAAGAAGCCGGCTTCCCAGACGAGTTTGACCCCCTCAATCCAGTTACTCTCCTTGGGTGACGTGAAACCGCTGTCATTCCATGCCTAGCGATGTTCCCAACAAAACTTTCATCCATGAGAAGCCAGGATAGCTGATTCCAAGCTCTTGTCTGCACTCCAAGCCGCAGGCTCGGTCGGGAGTGCGGAGGCCTTTGCACTGAAGGCGAGCGAGGCCGCCCTGGGTCCGGTTTGAGCTCTCGCATGCCCATAGCACTTGCGGGGCATGGCATTTAATTAAGGATAAATAAATAAAGAGGAATATATATTGCATATTCATCACCACCACATACGTTTTTATGACCTCCAACTGGAACGACTGACACAAATCTAGCATCCTCTCTTCATCTTCAAACAGCCTTTTGCATGATCCACCACAACCATGCCCATATACCTTCCGTCATGACCATAGCAAGACATTGAAAGCCAACAAATATTCAAGTAGAGACCATATTCAAGTAAAGACCAAGGCTAGAACTCTGGAACAATGCTCAAGAATGAATGTATGCTACGAATCAATCTAAGGAGAAACTTGTCACTTTAGCCACTATTATCACCATTTGAAATTGAAATACTCTCTAGACTTGCGAATAAGGCATTTATGTAATTGTATATCTGTGTTTGCAATCTTTACTAAGCTAAAATTCACCACCTTTCAACCACCATGGGTAGCTACCTTTACGCTGACCCAAAGTTCATGGAGTTTTTGAGGTAGTTTTAAGGTAGATTAGGGTGGTTAGAAAGGGTGAAGGTTAAACCTCTTTACCATTGTTATTCAGTTATAATATTAATATAAGTGATGGTTTATCATTTGACCACAGTAAAATGACAAGGACAAAAAATCTAATTTCAAGCAGAAGCTAGATGAATTTGCAACTTCTACATGCTTGTTCCAAAGAGCTTCGACACACCAGTCATGCCTGTCATCCACGCATCCTCACTTCCCGGTCAAGTGCTGCCACTCCCACGCTACCATCGCCGCCACAATCCTTGGGAAGGCACCTTGGCGGGGCTGTGCCCGAGCTGCGGGATCATCTCGGAGACCAGATAGCTGACCAAGTTCTGAAGGAGCTCCTCGCCTCCAAATGCCTCACCCGAGGCCTCGGACCTGCGAGACTCCCTCAGCGGTGGCGGTGACATCGCCATGTTCAAGATCAGCGCGAGCTTCTCAGCGGCGCTGGCCGAGACTGGAGCCAACACTCCCTGCTGCTGGATCATGTGGGCGTAGACGAGGCCGGCGGTGGTGGGCTCGGGCATGAGCCGCGCAACTTGAAGCCCCGTCATCACGCACGCCCGCTCGGTCTTCATGAGCTGGAAGCGCGAGAAGCAAACCGGGACGGTCACCACTGCCAAGCGGACCATCCTGCCAAGGCGGAACTCGGCAATGGCGTGGTGAGCTGCAACACGAGGATCTCCTCCTGGGCAGATGTGTGTTGCTGCCGCGAGCGCCCAGGAAAGGCTTGAGTCCGATCCCCAGGCTCTTGATCATGAGGAATGGGTACTTCTCGCGGCAGCTCTGGACGATCTGATCAGTGTCGGTTCTTCCCACCAATTTCTTGGCGCCAAAGATCGCCCCGACCAGAGCTCGTCCTCGCTCGCCCCGCCGCCGACCTTGTTGATCCCGGTGGGCGCGTCGCTGAAGAGCACGTAGCTCTTACGATCCTCAGAGCTCCACTCTCCCATTCCTCCACACCGCGACCGCGGAGCTCGTGCCCAGGTCGATGCTGATGGCGGCGCTGGATTCCAGTGGCGGTGGGAGCGGGTGGAGCCGTCGGGAGGCTTGTCTGTCTGTGACAATGTGGCTGGGACTGGATTCGGCTGCCATCTCACTCCTGGAGCGATCTACACACCCAAGAGGAAGAAATCGCGAACAACGTAGAAATTCTCATCCGACGGCCACGGGCTGCCCAAGATGGGCACCACGTGTTTCATGCCAATATTTTTGCACCAGAGAAAGTCCACTACGTACTTAGTCTGGTACTTTGTACTACATCGCGCTCGGCAATCGGCCCCGAGAAATGCCCTGCTGTTGGAGACATGATCCACACGCAGCGAACACCAAGAACATGAAGAACTTGAAGACGAATCGCCGAATCGGAGCTCCCATCTTCTGTTTCTATGGCTAGAAAGGATTTAGATTTTTTTTGCCAAGCGTGTCTCTCAAATCTTACGGACAAACTGGTAAGATCTTTCCTTCCTTCGATCAACACTGTGTTACCTTTTTCCAGGAGTTTACACTCTCATTCACAGCTCCTGGCATTCATCGCAGCGTTCTACCTGGGCCACACCAAGAAGCACACAAACACCAATTGATCACGGTGTCCCATGCATTGGTATGCTTTTGTTTCGTTTGCTCTCTCACACGCATGCATAGGCTTGAGCTTTAAGCTCGACATTCCTTACGTCGTAAGCTCTTTTTTCTCTTGTTCTCCGCAGTTAATGTTTTTCTATCCCAGATTGCTTGTCGAGGAAATGGAGAAACCACTCTTTTCAGCAACAATATCTTTCGCTTCAAAGGTAGTGTCTACACTGGGAAAAAGAGTAAACTTTGATGGATTATGTTCCAGGCTGGAATCAAAGTGTTCGTTACTGGAGGTATTGGAGGAGTTCATCGACAGGGCGAGTCTAGGAAGCCCAAGGTTCCCCAAGGTTCATACTTTTGTGTCTTTAACTTTGTTTTTATTAAGCTCCTCGCACTTAACAGAACTCGGTATAAAACTCCAGTTGCGGTGGTTTGTGCAGGGGTAAAATCAATCCTTGACATTCCAGGAACACTTGAATACCTTGTCAGACCATCGTATAGCGCACGGGCGTTTTAATATGAAACAATTTGCAGGAAACTCAAGGAGCTACTCAACTGATGAATTTCCGGCATTTTTTACTCCTAAAAGTGGCTGAAAAGCACCTTGCCGAGCAGACAACATGGAGGAGGTAAGCTCTAGTCATCGTCGTTATCGGTTCTAACTTGACACTGTAGAGGCAAATACGAAGTTTGGATTGGGTTCGGGCATTTTGATCGGGTTTCCAATACCCGCAGACCATGCAGCGGCAGCTAAGAACGTGGAATCGGCCATACAATCGACATTGCATGAAGCAGAGTACGTCTCAGTGATTTCTCTCTTGCTATTCCTACGTGTTTTTTTATAGGAGCAGATATTGCCGGTAATTTTGTGACGCCATTCTTGCTCAAGCGCGTCACTGGAGGCGATTCATTGGCTGCAGGTATCCTTTTGTTTGGTGTTTTTCTTTGCTACAATGGATAGATATCCAGCTCGTGAAGAATAATGCACTCGCTGGTGCGAAATGTTGCAACGGCTCTAAATCGTCTTGACACTCGACCCCAATTGGTAGAAATGTCACACCAATTGAAACCAATTGAAAAGATCCTAACTCGTTGCGCAACGAGTTAAGATCTTTTCAAGAACTTGGTTAAAACTCACCCTTTTCTCATCACCATGCCAGGGAATTGAGAAATTAGTCCGTGAACTTATCCGGTTTTTCTCCGAGGACCACTGGCACTGATTTCTCTCGCGCTTCTCACAGCTTCCATCGCCTTATACGCCGCTCGATAGGATTAATGTCCCTTTCGACTGGATGGGAAGGCCTGTAACCCAAGTAAGCTCTTCTCTAAAACTTTGCATTGATATACCTGTTGTGATTTGTTTGCCATTGTTACTGTAAGTGACTCAGAAACAAAAAAGAGAAGAAAAAATGCACCTTGATCTTATCACTTTTTTGCTGGCTTCTAGATGGGAACAAAAGTTCAACATTGTTGGAACAATCTTTGGTATGACTAGAGCCCTCCCTTTGCGTTTCTCAGTTGCGCGGCTCCTTCACTCTTCCGGCTAACAAACATACTATTCGAGCATGCCGTGTGCGCGGTACCACATTTGGACGGGGCATATCACGTGTTCCTCTGGACTGTCCATGCTTGGTTTATATCCTCTACTGGACAATGGCAAACAAATCACAAGAGGTATATCAATTTTTACAGAAAAGAGCTTACTTTGGTTTCTCTCTTTCAGCTTGTAAGGTGGCACAAGATCGACATAAGTGGTTTGACTGGATTGTTTACTTGGATCGTCGGCCTTCTGATTTGGGGACTTCTCTAGCTCCATTCCGGAAGCACAGATTCGAGCTCTTTTACTACACACACCAGCTTTACTTTGTCTTCATCATTGGCTTTGCTCTTCACCTCGGGAGGAATGGCTCGCCATCATCATCGCCGGAGTGTTTCTTTTCTCATCGATAGAGTCTTCCGGTGCCTGCAATCGATGAGGCACGTTGAGGTGGTCTCGGCAAAAGTCATCTCTCCAGAAACTCTGGGGCTCACTCTCGCTAAAGTTCCTGGTGAGAAGCACATACATTTTTCTGTTCTTCGCTGTTAACTTATGACTTACTTGGAGAGATTTGAAGAGCCCGGCCGCAAGTGTGATCTTTCTCAACTTGCGCCATCTCGAGATTGCAGACATCCTTTCACTGTTACATCGTGCTCAACTTTGGACGTGGATCGAATTACTATTCTCGTGAAATGCCGTGGAAGCTGGACCTGCTGCTCGATCAGGAGCGTCTTCACGAGAACAGCTATCCCGCACCCTTTGAAGCAGCAGTTGAAGGCCTCATGGTCACGAGCTTGATGTAAGTATTTCGGCTCAAAATGCATTAAAACTCTACCTTTGTGCTGAAGATGTCCAGCTTTGATCTTCGTGGCCGGAGGAAGTGGAGTCGGACCATTCATCGCTCAGGCTTGCACCAAAGAAAATCGTTTCCATTCTGGCAGTCAAGTTTTCCTAGGAGCTCCAGATTCTACATTCCATCTCACCTCTTCCATCGCTCCCGTCCGCTGCAGATTTCTTGAAACTTCATGCTTATGTCACTCGTGAAAGCGAAAGTGATCTTGAATCCCCCGTCAAGTTGAGTCTGGAAATCCAAACGCGAAGAAAGTTCTGCAGCAACAATCCTGGCATCTTTCGCAGGATACATGCTCATCGCGGGACTGGTGTACACATCTATCCAATGGACCACAATACGTACCAAGTTTGCTCGAGATCGGGTAGAGGATTTGCGCCGCTTCTCGAGTACGTGGTCGCCATTTGTGCCTTTGATGGTGGAACTATCCTCCTGTGGAACTGGTCCAAGTCGACTCTAATCTTGTAGACGTGCCAGTGATAGACCCAAGCTCGACGAAAATAAGACCAAGCAACGTGGTTTATGGAAGACGCCCGGATTTCCAACTCCTCAAGAAAGGAGAAATTCGATTTGTGATCTAAGTTGCGTGTTTTTGTCACAGCGATCTGCGCTGAGCACACAAGCAAAAACAAGGAATGCATAGTTGTGACCAGAGGGCATGCAAAGGACAGTGCCGAGCTCAACTTGCACCCCTTAAACTTTGAGCTCTGGAACTTAGAAGAAAGCTATGGCTTCTTTTTGCAATAGAGACAAAAAGAAAAGAGAGTATTGTTTGGAAACACGAAGGATCATACCTGTAGCAAATTCTTGCGTGATGCTTCACGCGAGGGATCTCCACACCACGGCGCAATCACAGGCGCAGAAAACAAAAAACCATACATAGAAACTCTTTGTTTGACAACGAACAAACACTTGTTTATGTCTTACGGGCAAAATCCACTAAATATACAATCATGGATTAATCCCTCCAGCTTGCTAAAGGGGAGTTGACAATTTTATGTACTATTTTGCATGAAGCAAGGGCAGTACATCGTACAGCTTTTGCATGAATATATACTAGACAGAGGCCATTTTCGTTCTCACATTCCTCTCATCCGCAATGGCTTTTCTTCGCCTTGCTGCCAAGGTTTTCATGGCGATTGTCTTCGCAGGATGGATGATGGTCTGGATCATGAGGCCAACGAGAACTTGGACAAACAATTTCTGGAATCCAGTTCTTCGTCATGTCTCCACCAAAGCATATGGCGACACTGGTATATAATCTCGCCAGGAAATTGATAGCACTGCTCACTGTGATTCTTCCAAAATCTTTGCAGGGGCATACACTCTTATTTACATCTCCCCCATACTACTGGTGGCGTTTGTTGGAGCCATTTATCTTAGTTACAGCAAGAAAAGCAAGTGAGCTAGAATCTCTAATTCTTCTTGGATAACTTAAGCGTCCTTTCTTTTTTTATGCAGGACCATGAAGCCACTTAAGATAAATCCATGGAATTATCCAGTGTTTGTTAGAGGCCCATTAGCACTAATCTCATTATCCGAGCTGGCGCTACTTGGGGCGTTTGTGGCTTTGTTTGCTTGGACGACCGCTAAACACCTCAAGAACTCTTTCGACAGGATCAATATTCCATTCATGATGCATCCCGGAATGAGCCCCCACATGGATCCTTTGTAAGTATCAGGTCTCTTTAATTCACGAACTCTCAACTGAGATTTATTTTTCTTGAAAGGTGGCAGAGGAAGTTTAACATCGTTGGAGGCAGGCTTGGAGCTGCAGGAGCCGTCCCGTTTGCTTTTCTTTTCTTTCCAGTTGCAAGATTTTCCTCCCTTTTCCAGCTTATCAAAATTCCTTTTGAGCACTCAATCCGGTATCACATTTGGATTGGGCATATTATGATGGTTATATGGTCAGCTCACAGTATCGTGTATGTCATGTATTGGCCAATTGCTCACAAATCCAAAGAGGTAAAGCCTTTTTTAAAATATTTTTTAAAAAAATTATTATACTGTTTTTGGTCCAGTTTATTTTGTGGGAGAAGACGAGCATTGCTGGTTTTACTGGCATGTTTGCATGGATTGTTGGACTGCTTATTTGGGTCACGTCACTCAATCCTGTTCGCAAGCAGAGATTTGAGCTCTTTTATTATACCCATCAGCTCTACATTTTGTTTGTGATTGGATTCGTTTTTCATGTGGGAGAGAAATGGCTTGCCATGATGGTTGCAGGGATTTTTCTCTTCACCATCGATAGACTATTCAGGTTCTTACAATCCAGAAGGCATGTTGAGGTGGTATCAGCGAGGATGATCTCTAGTGAGACCATAGAGCTCACGTTTGCAAAACTCCCAAGTATTATATTTATCTATTTTTTATTTCTGTATTAATCTATTTTTGCAGATATGAATTATCCCGCAGCAAGTGTGATTTTTGTGAACCTCCCTGCAATTTCGGGTCTCCAGTGGCATCCATTTACAGTCACCTCCTGCTCTGGAGTCGAGCTTGACAAGCTCTCGATTTTAGTGAAGTGTAGTGGAAAATGGACATACAAGCTCAGGGAGCTGATCGTCCAAGAGGGTTACAAAGGCATTTCCAACGAGAATC
>NW_003314335.1:90835-101215 GCF_000143415.4 Selaginella moellendorffii
ACAACAACATCAAGTGTAACTGCTGAGCCTTCTCCAACACGAGACATCAGTAAGATCAAGAAGCAAGTTAGAGGAATCTCGAGAACTCAAGGCTACAAACTATATGCTGCAACGATCTTGGCGTCTTTCCTCGGTTACATGCTCCTTGCAGGAGTTATTCATCGCTATTACATCTTTCCACAAGATCACAATACTTACAAAGCTTTCTCAAGAGCAGGGAGGGGTTTCATCTCGCTCATGGAATACATTGCTGGAGTTGTGTTCTTTGGTGGAGCAACGATTCTCGCTTGGAACTGTTGGAAAGGAAAAGACTTGCACCTTGTAGATGCGCCATATGTGGGTTCCATTTCAGCTGAAGTTGGCCTCAAGCCAACCAGCATTCAGGTTGGAAAGCGTCCGGAGTTTCAAGGTGAATTGATGATCAAACTTTATAGAGGGATTAAGCATTTGATTATGTGCAGACATTATTCCGGAGCATTCAAAAGGAAGGAAGGAGTATGTGGGAGTGTTTGCGTGTGGGCCTGAGGGAATGCAAGAAAGTGTGGGAGTACTTTGTCAAGCTCACAAGCTCAACTTTCATCCTCTTAATTTTGAACTGTAACGTGTGTTTCTGGGCTTGGAAGATTTTATTACTTTTGAAAACAATGTTCTCTACACTATAATATGGTATCAGCATAATTTGAAGTTTACTTATTAATATACTTTACAAGCTTAGTAAAATTTTTAAATTTCTTACTATTTTTCTTTTTATAAACTTAAGTAAAAATTTGCAAAAATCAAGCTACAAATGCTTGACATCTCCATGCTCCAATCTGCCAGCCCAGCACGATCAACAACATGCAATGGCTCCACAATGTGCTAGTGCACATGAGCTTGATTGAGCAGCGCTCCACTTCTTCCTCTCATAATCAGTACACTAGGAATTTGCACTCGAATTCCCACTCGTCTGCAGCCCATTCCAGGTGCCTTCCCATGCCAAGGCCACCAAAGTCAACCAAGCTCATCTTCACAGGCTTGATTGAGCTTGGGGGGATTGACAAGGGCTGATATGATGGAACGGGAAAAGCTACTGTTGAATGCTTGTTGTATACAGTCTTATATACTCGTTCATCTCCTTTAATCTCTCTTAGATTCCTGCTGCAGATTCCTGTGTCCTTGACACCTTGATTCTTGCTCCAACACGATCCATTCTCCCAGATGGCCTGGAACGAACAGAAACTGCATGGATATTGTATACAGAAATAAATCAATCTAATCTTTTGAGCATTGCTCAGGACACAAAAATGCATTCTTTTGTGAATTTGGTTTGTCAAGGTTTGCAAGAACTACACTTCAGCATACAATCCCAAGCTGTGAATGCCAGGCTTAGGGATCAAATCACAGTGCATGCTAAGTTGATGGCATCCGCAATCCAATGCCCAATGCAGACAATAGGACAGCAGTTCTTAAAATTTTTGTTACTTATAATATACTTTGTAGTAGATTAGGGTGGAGAGGGGGAGGGTAAAAATTCATGTTTTTTTATGAAATTGTTTGCTCTTTCTTCACTTCCCAGTCATATCTTACATGATTTTTATAACAATCTGTCCACTAATCACTTGTTGGATCCATATTTTTGTTGATTTTTTTTTTCCAAAAAATTTGAATATAGAGTTTGTTTATTTCCTTCATTCACCCCTCCTATGGCACTCAATCACTGTCCTTGTATCAGTTCTATATAGTGTTAATGGGAGTTGCCTTCCACCTCAACTTATAATAGTAGTGTTGCTATAAAATCAATTGTATGCCATATCACATATTGCCAAGAATCCAGTGCTCCTAATTTTGCAAGATTCAACCTATCATCCCTACCAAGAAGACAAGAGTTGAGCTGCTTGAGAACCAATCCAATAGGGACATGGTTGTTGAATTTTATCTATTTTCAATCTCCTAGCGACCAGCTGCTTCATTTGGATTCCTAGGTAGCATTGCCTTAGACCTGACTCATCTGACTGACTCACTTCGGCTGTAAGAGAGGTATGAACATACTTGATTGGCTATGGTCCTAGCTGTGTGATATAGCAATCATTGCTATTGCAATTGAGGACAAGAAAAATCTTAATTTAAATGTGGATTCAAACTTATAGTTTTTTTACTTATACATTGCATGTAGCAATGTTTATTTTAGTACCATATTTATAATTTATAAACACAAAATTAGTCTTATTTTATTTGTGAGTGCATGGAATATGGAAATGGAATATGTCAATTAGCCTAAAAACCCTAGTTTATATATATATATATATATATATATATATAGCTGTCCAGATGCATATATATAGAGATACAGATAGATATATATATTTTTTTTTTCCCACACACACACAAAAACAAAAAAACTGAATTTCTCTTTATTTTAAAAATAAAAAAAAAAAAAACATATACCCTCCCTCTTGCTCAAAAAAAAAAAAAAACACCCCTCCCTCTACACACATATATTTTTTTTTTTCTTTTCTCCTCTCTAGCTAATAATTTTGAAAAAAAAATAAACATACCCCCTCCCACCTATAACTTTCTTTTCCTCTTCTCTTTAACAAAAACAAAAAAAAAAAAACATTGGTCCCTCTTTTTCACCCCCAAAAAAATACCTATTTTCCCACACCCAAACGTAAAAAAAAAAAAAAAAAAAAAGCAGGACAAAAAAAAAAAAAAAAAAAAAAAAAAAAAAAAAAAAAAAAAAAAAAAAAAAAAAAAAAAAAAAAAAAAAAAAAAAAAAAAAAAAAAAAAAAAAAAAAAAAAAAAAAGAAAAAAAAAAAAAAAAAAAAAAAAAAAAAAAAACAAAAAAATTCAACTCGATTTTCGTTTAGAAAAAAGAATAAAGCAATACGCCCAAGGTGCTAGTCGTCCTGAAATCCAATCTGACAGCTATTAAAATCCTACTATACTAATATTAATATATAATATCGTAGCTATACACTTAGACCTCACATCATCCCCTCCTCTCAAAAGGATGGAAGAAAGTTAGGGTCCTCTAATGGACAAGCCAAGATCTAAAGGAAGCTTTGGTGGATCTATGAGTGGTGTTAATTGCTTATAATCCTTTTGTATGAAGTGTTTTAGCTGTTACACATTGTTGCGAATGTGACTTTAGGTATTGAAAGTTATCTATCAGTCAGTCCTTACAAACACTCTTTTGTTACTGCCACAACGGCAGGAGATCGGTATTGTTGGACTTGTTATTAGTCTCCGCCTAAGATAGTTGAGAAACTGGTCTTTGGGTGTGCACTTGACTAGAAGAGTATAAAGAAGGAATTCTGAAATGTTTATTTAGTCAAGCATATTTGACCTCATTAGAGAAACTCATTCGTTGACTTGTGTTGGGAACCCCCGCGATACTGAGATTGGTCCCTCAATATTTGCTAAATGATATCTTATCGTGTTTGCCAAACACCCTCGCTATCATGCCCTTTGTGTTAGTCTTATTTCGGTCCTAAATGCTATTTATGAAAAGTGTCTAGATTTGCTCATTTGGCACATCTACAGTATGTGGAGATTGTCCTGAACACAATAGTGTTCGTCCTGTGTCCAAATTCTGTGGGGGGTTCCAAATATATAGTAGGGATAGTGGGTAGGTCGGGCATGGCTGACTAACCTGAGGTATAGTCTAGCTCCCACTTGCATACCTGTCCTTGTTTTGCATCTGGCTTAGGTCTAAGTCCAAGTTCCATTCTATGCTAGCTAGTGAAGTACCCATGTCCTTGCGTTAGGCCACCGGTATGCCGAAATAGCACCAGACTCCATTTGGCTCCATTTTGCATGATGTTCCTGGCAATAGGATACTGGTTACTCTAGGACTGTTCCAAGTCATTTTGGGCTCCTATCCCTTTGCTCCTTGGGTTGTACGTTTCGGAATTGCTCCGTGAATCGGTTCCGTCACTCTTTGGCTCCATACTTGGGAGTTTGGCACCATTCCTTCATTCAGTGGCCAAGGCCTTGAACTTTGGGTTCCACACCACGTGTCCTATGGACACGTGGCATGACACGTGGCACATGGAGGATTTAGGTTCTGCTTCGTGGTGTTATCCTATGGTAAATCACCATAGGATAAAGGGTAAAAACCACATGTATTACATTTGGTATCAGAGAAAGAGTCTTAGTGAGTACTATACAATGGGATTGGGCAACTAGTCTCGTTGCATACGCAGAGATGAAAACGATGATTTGAATGGGTATACGTTTAGATGCAAAGGCTTTGCAATCGTTCCTTGAGTATGAATTTGGTTACCTTTTTGTACTATAGTAATGTGAGCTTGCTCTTGGGATTAAGTTGTTCTGTTTGCATGAGTTTTCACTTGGGATCGTGAGTGAGGTACATTAGCGACTCAAGGTTACTGTCGCGAATGTGACTTCGGGTATCGAAAGTTACTTGTCGGCCAGTTCTTACAGACACTCTTTCTTTACTGCCACGATGGCAGGAAGTCGGTATTGCTGGACCTGTTATTAGTTTCCCACTTGAGCTAGTTGAGAAACTAGTCAATAACCATGGACTTAAATTGGATAAACATAAGGTAGGAACCCTATGTGTTTCTTGCTGAGCATACTTGGCCTGGTTTGAGAAATTTGAGTCATTGTCTTGCACTTGCTAGTATCAAGAACCCCCGCGATATTGAGCTTGGTCCCTCAATATCACTAGATGATAGCTTACCGTGTCTGCCAAACACCCTCGCTATCATGCCCTTTGTGTTAGTTTCATTTCGGTCCCAAATGCTATTTATGGAAAGTGTTTAGATTTGCTCATTTGGCATATCTACAAAATGTAGAGATTGGCTTGAACACAATGGTGTTCGTCCCGTGTCCAAATTCACAAATCCAATGCCATTCCATATTTAGTAAGTTTCAAGCTTGTCCCAAAGAGTAACTCCTGATACTAAGGGAGGCTTGGGGTGAAAGCCCAAAGCTTGTGTTCCTCAAGGCGGGGGGGGGGCGTTGTGGGGGGTTCCAAATGTTTAGTAGGGATAGTGGGTAGGTCAAGTATGGTTGACCAACTTAAGGCATAGTCTAGTTTTTGCTTGCGTGCCTATCCTTGTTCTGCGTCCGGCTTGGGTCTAAGCCCAAGTTCCATTCCATGCTAGCTGGTGGAGTACCCATGTCCTCGCAGTAGGCCACCAGTATGCCGAAATAGTGCTATTTGGCTCCATTTTGCATGCTGGTCCTGGCATTGGGATGCTGGTTACTCTAGGACTGTTCCAAGTCGCTCCGGGCTATACACTTAGGAGTTGTTCCGTGGTTCGGTTCCGTCACTCTTTGGCTCCATGCTCAGGAGTTTGGCACCGTTCCTTCGTTCAATGGCCCAAGGCCCTGAACCTCGGGTTCCACACCACTGTCCTTTGGACACGTGGCATCTATCACGTGACATAAAGAGGGTTTAGGTTCCACTTTGTGATGTTATCCTATGGTAAGTCACCATAGGATAAAGGGTAAAAACCATGTGCACTACAATTACACTCTGAGTTGGCAGGATTAATGTTAGCCTATCGGTGGTTCCATGAGTTGTTCCTTGTACCATGGGTAAAAGTAAACCTTCCCTGGGTTTGCTATGAGTGGCAAATAGGCTGGTCCATAGCTATTTAGCACGGGACTAGTGGATCCTTCCTAGGTATGATTACAAGTGGATCAATCAAAGACTATAGGGATGAATCTATTGATTCAAGTACTTATTGCTGTGCTCTCTCATAAACTTTTCTTGGATTGGACTGAAGGCAGTGTGAAAGCAAGTTCGAGGTTTAGTCAAAGAAGAGACCGAAAAGAGAGTTGTCAGGGACGAAGGATCAAACACGTAAGTCATCTTCTCTTCTTGAAGAGATGATTTGCAACGAGGTGTAACTCATTGCTCGTGTTCACATCATGCAGTCAAGAGTCCTTACCTTGATGTATGTTAGAAATGATAGTCTTACAAATGGTGAGTTATGGGATGGATAGTAGTGAAGCGCTAAACCATTTTGTCTAAGCTTGCTATTGAAGACTTGGGTTGCAATGCTCAATTCTTTTCCAGGGAACCTTGCTATTGCTCCTTGAGTAGTTTGGTGCTGGATTAGTTTTGAGTTTGGTCAGAAAGAGAGCAGCATGAGCTTGTCTGTGTTGTGAACAAAAGTTAGTGGTGGTGGGTGTTGTAAATCTCTATCAGTAGAGTGTGGCATTTATGTTGTATTTTGTCGAATCGAGTTGACACTTGATAGTCATATAAACCTTTGAAATAATGAAATGGGTGTTGCTCGTGGTGTTACTCAATTGATGATCAAGTTATTGTGATACTTATATCATATCCATATGATAATGAACAATATGTTTACGAAGTTGCTTGGTTAGATGATGATTAACCCCAAAGTGGTTGATAGTGAAGCTAGTTTACTTGCACAAAGTAGCATTGTAGTAGCTTTGATTGGATTCTCGATGGTGATCCATTATGCTAAGCTTAAATTGGTACCTTGTTTTCTTGAGGGTTTGCCCATAAAGTGTTGGAAAAGGGTTGTAGGTCAATTTGTTAACACTTGGAGTAGATTGTTGGATGGAAAAGGTATGAGGTTGAGGCATTGATATCGCTAGCACTTGTATTAGTGTGTTATGTTGAGTGATGAGGAACTTTCCTTAGAGTTTGATTTTCCATGTCATTTTTCTTGTTAGTGTTTTGACTTCACATTGGATCTTGAAAGTAGTTGAAGAAAAATGTTAGTGCAATGTGGATATTCGAAGATGTGGTCTTCGTGATTAAGTCTTGGATGTTCATTTTGCAATTTTGTGGATATCAATGTTAGATGTCAGAAGTATGGGCAAAAAGATGTTTGAGGCTTAAGCATACTATGGGTCATGAGAATTAATGTTAAAGTGAACCTATGTGAAGTTGTAGGTAGGAGGAAGTTAGTTGAGTTTTGAAAGTTTGCATTCCTAGACTGAGAGTCATTCTTTTTCTAGGATGGAAATTTTTCCACAAATTTTTTTAGACTTTTTCGATGGTTGATCTGTTGATCACTTTGCCCAAAAACCATTCCATTTTCGTAAGCTAGTACAAACTAATGAAAGGGTTAGAGTTGACTTTGATTAGCTTGATACAACCTAAAAGGAATATTGATTTTTGGGGCTAAAGCAATTAAGTTGGATAGAGTTTGGAGTTGGTTTAGAAAAGTGGTCGTTGCACTTTTCTAAGAAAAGTGACCCTTGTGCCTTTTTTCTATAGCGTTCTGCTTGGTGGCAGGTTGCACCTTGTATTTCATTAAGCTCTATAAGGGTAGTGAGCTCTCACTAATCTTGACTTAGTCTTGGTAGCCCTGCGCTTTGGTTGAGGATAGTGATGTTCAACTTAGTTGTTTGAAGTTGAGATGTGGTACCTGTACTATAGCTTTGTTTATGAGGAGGTTGTGTATCGATATGAGTTCATCTCATGGTCTTCACTTTAGTTTCGGCTGAGTGTTGATCATGTATAGTTAGCCTCTTTAAGGCATGCTTAGAGCTATTGGCTAAATGCATTAGTGAGCTTATTGTGGTTAAGTTGGATTTGAGTGGTCATTTAGTTTATGCATGTCCATGAACCTTTATCTCATGCCTGGGATATTATGTTCATATTGGACAAGTATATAACTCAATGGCATGAGTTTAGTGTTGGGTCTTGTGAAGGCAAGTTGAAAGGTGATTGTTAGTTATTTTGTGACTCATAGTTACTTGTAGACTTCATCAAGGACTGTTGACACTTGCTTCACTCGATAATGATTTAGCAGTGATGGGCTTGCTTTACCGAATGGTGTTGCAAAGGATCGTGTCGTTAAACTTACATGGTTTTTTTATGTTGGTATGTTGACTCTACCTCTGTCAATATCATTTGGTTATATTTAGTTCGTAGTGTTGGATTTTGTTGAGTTTTGGATGTGGTGAATCACTTCTTGATAACGTGTTATCTGTAACTAAGTTTTGCTGAAGGATTGGTCTCAGATACCAACTAAAGTATTTTCGACTTTGGTTAGCTTGGTTGCTAGAGAATTTTGAGTGGTGATTCACTCTTGCTTTCTTTTAGCTTTGTTCTAGTGTTGATAGCATTGAAGTGATGCTTTGTTGTTGACATTGTAATTGTTGAGATTCAAGTGGGATGAGATACCTCTTTGTAGGATTGATATTGAGTTTCATTAGTCTCAATGCAAATAGTGTTGATGCTTGGGCTGTAGCTTTATGTTATTGGCATTCGTGCAATTGCTAGTTAGCAACTGTTTTGACGTTCAAATAAGATGAGTGGCAAGTTTGAGTTAGTTGTGTTCTAGATGAGATTATTTAGTAGGGGTTGAGCTTTGAGCTTCTTCTTGAAAAGTGATTCAGTTGTGGACTATACTAATTTTACGAGAAGAATAGTTAGTGATTGATATTAGAATGTTTGAATCCTTATCAGATTTGAGTTAGAATATCTTGATCATTGAGGATTCTTCTTGTGTTTGTTATAAGGTGAGTTACGTTTTGCTATAGATGGATTCATGGAGGATCGTTTAGTGATCACCTATTGGGCATAACTTTATTATACTTAGCTTTTGGATTGATGCAAAAATGCTCTTCATTAGCTTTGGCATTATGAAGTTTAGCTTATGAATGTGTTGAGGAGGATGTTGTGGGTTGTACCATGATTTCTTCTTTAATATTAAAGTTAATTCATGCGTGACTTGTGATCATTGTTAGGCAAGACTTTGCTATAAACTTCTTCGAGCTTTTGGTTCCTTGAGTTTTCATACTTGTCATTCATTTGTTAGAAGTTGTTGGGGAAGGCATTTGGCTCATTAACTTTGATATTGAAGTTGGCTTTTGCATCTAGCAGTTATAGATGATGATTGACTATTATCTAGGATAGTTAATTATCCTTATCAGCAATTTTACTTGATTATTGTTGATCTAGAATGATTTGTTGTTCTTTGGGATAATGGATTCTTTCTTCGATGATGATTATGCATCTTTTTCTGATGGGATGATTGATGATTTTTTGTGATGATTAGTTGTTCGCTTTGATGGCTAATAGCTTTCTGTATTACCACATGTTCTATGTGATTTGCTTGGGATTGGTCTCTTGGGTTCGAGACATCAGTAGGATGTTGTTGACACTTGCTTAAACAACTTGAGTTCCTTCGTATTGTGACTGGGATTTATTCGGATTGGCTAGTACAGTAGTTAACATGAACACTATGTTTGTTGGTTTTACTACATGCATTCTATTTTGTTGATTATTGCTCAAGTTAGTTCTGATAGATTTGGGTGTAATTTCCTTCAGATGATACATTTGCGAGCATTTTGCTTGTCAGTCAATAATACTTTGTGTTTTTTGAGTTATCTTTAGTAAGTTATTTGGCATTCTGTCTGCAATTTTTAATAATTAAGTTTGTCATTGAGTTTACTTGATGATATACTTACTATTGAATTTTGTTGGATAGTGAATCTTGTGTTTACCAAAATGATGATCTTGGTGATTCCTATACTCTAATACTAGTTTATTGGATGATAACTCATTTGGAAAACTTTTGTGTTCTCATCTAAGATATATTCATTGATAATTAAGTCTCTAAGATATCATTGTCTATGACTTTAATATTGTCCATTTATTAATCTTTGAATTTGGGCCAGTATAGGTAGACTGGCTTCAGTACTTTGTGTGCATGGTGAAATCTTTAGTCATGGGGTAGCTATTGTCGACTGGTCACATAACCTGCCTCTCTGTCGATGTTCCTTATTCTGTTAAAAGGGCGTGACCATGTAAACAATTCTAACTGCCTGTTTATAGTAATCTATCTAAACTTTACCGACAGGTTTGGTTTCTTTGCTCAAGAAGGTTGGGGCCTTTGGCTTCTCTCTTTATATCCCTGCAGGCAGGGGCGTATCACACTTTTGTAAGTTGGGTGACACCTAGAGCAGCAAGGGTGGCTAACTCCGTTGGTCATTTCCTTATGGGTGACGGCCAGAAGGTGTTTGAGCTAGTAGCGCATCCGCATTAGACAAAGAGGTTGCCTCCTAACTCATTTAAGTTGGTGCATTTTTCATATAGTGTGATCATCATAAACTTTTTCTGGAGTTGTTTCCTTAGCGGTGGTCTAGACTCAAGTATGCATCAACGAGGATGTCGATCTTCTCTAAGGGGGAAGAGTGTCGCAAATGTGACTTCGGGTATCGAAAATTACCTATTGGCCAGTCCTTACGGACACTCTTTTCTTACTACCATGATGGCAGGAGATTGGTATTGCTAAACTCGTTATCAGTCTCCGCCTAAGCTAGTTGAGAAACTGGTCTTCACATGTGCACTTGAGCAAAAGAGCATAAAGAAGGAATTCCTAAATGTCTATTTAGTCAAGCATACTTGACCTGGTTAGAGAAACTCATTCATGACTG
>NW_003314335.1:101315-151911 GCF_000143415.4 Selaginella moellendorffii
GGGGGGGGGGGGGGGGGATGGTGCGGGGTTCTAAAAGTGTTAGTAAGGATAATGGGTAGGTCAGGTATAGCTGACCAACTTGAGCGGGGGCTGTGGGGGGTTCTAAATATACGTCAAGAAAAGGTAAATCTTGCTTTGCACTTTGTGGATATTAAACATTAAATACAACAATCACCAACAACATAAAGTCCTTACCCAAAAAATCTATAGATGCTCGAATAACAAATTTGTCAAAAATATGAGGAGTGAAAAAGAGGATCTTGAAAAAGGGCATTAGCATTAGCCATAGAATTCCTTAGGTGATAAACAATATCAAAATCATATATCTTAAGCTTCAAAGCCCATCAAGTAGTATGACTAACCAAATTTTTCCACTTCAATAATGAAGTAATTACAATATGATTTCTTTTTAGGAATGTTCAAGAACTATATAAATATGCATGAAGTTTCTTGAAACCCCAAACTACTATTAAACACTCCTTCTCTATCATGGAGTAGCTCACCTCCATTAGTTATAACATATGATTGATGTATGCAATGGGATGGTGTTCACCAAATACACTCGAGCTCTTTTTCATCAACATCTCCAAAATTGATATCAAAAGCATCCATACGCAAAATAAAAGGTTGAGTGCAGTCAAACTATGCCAAAACTAAATGAGTCATCAATAGTTTTTTGAGATCTATAAACGCCTACTCACAGTCCACAAATCAGATGAAAGATGACATTGACAACTTCAACAATATTTGCAACTTTGTAATATAATTAAAAAGGTGATCAACGAAATGGCTAAGATATTGCACTTTCTCTAAGAAGTGTTGCACATCATTCACACATTTTGGAATACGAAACTTAAAAACACCCATAAGTTTGTTAAAATCAACTTGCAAACCTTCATGAAAAATATAGTACCCAAGTTAAGTCATGTTTTTAGACTCAAACATGCACTTTGATTACTTTAGCTTTAAACCAACTTCCCGCAATCAATTCAACATTTTACAAACATTACAAATGTGTTTCTCCCACCCCTCCAAGTGGATCAAGACATTATTGATGAAGTCAATAATCACTTTTAACATATTATAAAGAACCTTATTCATCATCAATTAGAAAGTTGCTAAAGCATTGATCAAAACCAAATAGCATTACTAAGAACTTATACAAATTAAATGGTGTACAAAAGGTAGTTTTGGGAGTATCTTTCTTGGCCATTAGCACTTGTTAGTATTTAAAAGTAAAACTTAACTTGGTAAATAATGACTTCTCCTTAGATGATCCAAGAGATTAGTAGTGTGAGGAAGGGTTTAAAACCCTAAACTGGAATTATTATTTCATTTAAAAGACAATAGTTGATGCAAAAATGAATATTCCCATCACATAAGATAAGGTTCACATGCTTAAGGATTTTGCAATTTTTGAATAACACCTTTTTCCAATATTTTTTTGACGTTTACACTTAAAATTTTGATCTCTTTTGGTGATTGACAACAAATAGGAACTTTGATTAGACAAGCATCTCTTGTTGGAATAAAATGAGTGCTGCAATCTTGGCCCCAAATGATAGGACAAATTCAAAAAGATTGACATACTTCTTCATGAGCTAGTCAACTGTTGCAATACAAAGACTGTCAAAGGGATCTAAAGAAAGAATAAAAGAACAAGATGTGACACACAAATCCCAAAGCCCCAAAAGTGGAGCCAAAAGGGGGGGAGGGCTACAAAGGTTTCCAAAATTATAGTAGAGAGAGTGTGAGGGTTGGACTTTAGTGGAACTAGTTTAGTTAGGAAAGGCTAGTGTGACCTAGGAAAGTTATACCCATATATTGGGTGATGATACATCCATTGAGGGGTCCAAGACTAAAGTGAATATAAACAAATAAATGGGGTAGCTTAGTGATGTGTTCAAGAACAAACTTTAGCTCCCTCAGGAAATCGAATGGTCGATGCTCTCAATCCAAGTGTGGGTGGCACTACTTACTTGGATACCTGGTGTGGCTTATCAGAACCTCGCTTTAGCCACATGGCTAGGGCACCCAAAAGCAGAAGGTGGAAAGAGTATCTACAAGGCTTGTATAGGGCCACAATATTTCGAAATGTTATTCTAGAGTATTAGTCTAAGGAAAGGAAGAGGAGTAGTCCTCTTATGTGGTGATCAAAGATGCAGTCATGTGGCAAGGAAGTTCCAGAGGTTAGTAGGACATAGTGGTCTAGCTTGTGGGCTTCGACCTAGTGGCAATGTTAGCAAACATAGCCATGAATGAACACTTGGTGGGGACCAAAAAAGGGATATTGGGGAAGGCTGATCCCCATGCCTACAAGCATTATAAAGATGCCAAGGAGTGGATCTGGGATGATCACTCATGGACAGATGGCTTAGACTTTGAGAGATAGGGTTGTGATATAGATGGTGTTGGATCATTAGTGTGACAAAGGTGAATGGGCATGGCCTTAGCATAACAAGTTGATATGTTAGTGGTACCTTTGGGTGTCAATCATAGGATTGGACATGTGGAGCACTTGGACTAAGTGCAAAGGCTAAATGGTATAGATGCCATTCACAAGGCTAGCATGTCCCTAAGTTCTAAATAGGACTTATAGAGATTATGAGGGAGACTTATCCAAATGGTTAAAGATGTGGTTAAGTGACTAAAATAGAATGAAAAATTTAATCACTTATACAAGCCAAAAATATAAAAGAAAGTAATAAGGAGATAAAAGTGATGGAAGCAAAGAAACGAAGAAGAACAAAAGTGAAAGGAATAAAAAAATATAAAGAAGTATGAAACAAGTGGGAGAAGCTTCAAAGTCACACTTGGCATGATTGCACTGCAATCAATCCATATTAAAAATGAGGTTAAAAGCTTGACTTGGCACCACTTGCAAAGACTGCAACTCAAGTTTGAGATCGCTAACATGCACAACTAAGTTTGCCTCATTTTATGCACATGCGTGTGTATAGCCATTGCCATAAGGAATGAAAACTAACTCTACTGCATAACATAAATGTAAATGACAATTTGTGGCAACATGCCAAGCAATAAAAATTAAATTTAAGCATGTATCAACCAATACAAAGAGAATAATAAGAGATATTTTGTTATAAAAATGAGCTTGGAAAGTAAATACTAAATGAACTAGTACTGAGTGAACCCTTGATGATACTCCCGAAAGAAAGATAAAAAGGTTATTAACTTATTTGTACAAGGATCCTTCACTACTCATATGACTTCTTGTTTTCTGGAAGTATCTTAGTGTCCAAACCTTCCACTACAATAGCATCAATAGAATGTTGTTGATGCCAAAATTGCCATCTAGGAAATTAAGGTTGTTAATTTGAAAAACACCAACAACACTGATAAGTGTGATTAAATTCATCACATGCCTAATGCCTAACAGTGGATGTCATGGCCACGACCACGTCCTTGCCCTTGTTCTTAAACATGGGCAGTAATAGTATCAACTTACATTTGGAATAGAACCATCTCCCATAGGAAGTAGAGTTGAAGAACATATAGTGAAAAGTAAAAAAAAACAATGTTTCATAATGTTGTGCCTAGCAAAGAGCATTATCAAGAGTGGTTGGAACAAGTGCATACGCAAGTTCTATAAGATTTTGTAATGCATGTGATTATGAGATGAAATTTAAATATATTGTTACTAGGGTAATAAATGAGGATTAAGCCACTAAGGGTACGTCTTTCGTTTTGTAAAGCATCCATAGACTAAGGTATCCACCATCGGATTGTGGTACGAATGGATGACTAATTGCTTTATATGAAATAATTAGTCTACATAATAGAAAATTGGTAAATTTAGTCCGGAAATAGAGGTGTTAGTTTTTTTTGGCTCAGTAGGGATTGTTAGTCAATAGTCAACAATAGTCAATAAGGACATTAACATTTTTAGGGGGGGGGGGGGGGGGGGGGTGGGGGCGGAGGGGTGAGTGTAATGCATGTGATCATGGGATAAGATTTGGATATACTATTATTGTGAATCCTTAGAATTTTAAAAAGATAAAATAATTACTAAAGTGGATTTTTGGAATCGTGGGGGATAAATGGGGATAAAATAGCCATTAAGGGCTCTTTTATTAAATAACTACCTCTTTTCCAATTGGTTTAAGGGGAGAGAGATAGAGTGCATTATAAATTTTAACAAAGTGTTAGCCACAACATTTTAAACTTGATCTGCTCAGATATATTTAACTTTGCATGAAGCAAAAGGTTTTGGAAACAAACACCAAATTGCATTTTTTATTTAAATAACCCTTGACTAAGATGATGTAATTATTAGAAGGTATTATCACAATTATTGGCATGTTTAAATACATATTTGAAAATGTCTGAGAGAATGTTCCAATCTATATGAGTGGTTACGCTCAAACTATTGTACCACTATAACACCATCCCTTTGAAATATATGGGAAATTCATATAAATGCCAAGTATCATCCCAAGAATAATATATAATAATCATCATAAAGTGATCGAACAAATAGTACACATCATCCCTAGGATTCTTATGGAAGAACTCCAGTCAAATGTGAAGATTAGCAACAAGAGCAAAAGGAATTGTATTACGTGCTATGAATGTTGCCATTAATTAAGTTTAATTGTTCAATTGCATAAACATTGAGCAATTGCATTAATTATTACTCTAGATTCAAAAGAGAAGGTTTGGCACTAAAACAAAAAGGAAAAAATAAAAAAGAAAAAATTGAAAAATCTATAAGGAAAATGATATTTAGATGATGTAAAAGTTAAATTTGAACCAAAATCCCAAATCCAAACACTCAAGACAATCAAAGTTACCCCTTATCTCCATCAATATGAATGCATGAAATATAAAAATAAAATAAGAAATGTGCATATTAATTAACCCAAAAACTCTAACTTATATACATGAGTAAGTGGTTTAAATTAAAGTCCCACTATACTAATATTAGTATATATTATGGTAGCCCTAACACTTAGATCTCACATATTAAAATAAACTAGAATATTGTAGTATATAAATTATAAATATAAAATTAATATTAATAAGATGGTAAAATATTTTAGAATATCTAAATATATTTTAAATATCACCTAGTAAACCAAAATATTAAAATAATACAATGCAGTTGAAAGTTTAGAACTTAAGGTTTAGATTTAAGGCGAATATACCTCTGCGATTCTTGGAAGCGATCGATTTCTTGATTGCTAGTTCCTTCCGCGGCAATAACAGAGCTTCTTGGACAGGCTCATTGGTGAAATATTAGCGCAAATATTTGCCTCGCCATGCGCTCGATCTCGCGCTTAGAAGCTCGGGACAATGCTGTCACTGGGCACTCAAAGGAACCGGTCAGATTCCTGGGCAGCGAAATCGAAAGCGAAGATTACTCACGCCAGGGAAGAAATGGGAAGTTGCATTGCTCGTCCGGGATAGAGATAGCGAATGCTACTGCCTGGATACATAATCGAGGATGAGAGCGAAAGAGATGCGTTCTTTCATACCAGGATCGACGCAGCGGAGAGGTCAGAGAGAACGCTGGCAAAGTTGAATTGGCCGTCGCCATATAGCAAGTCGATGATGTGAAAAACCGTGCTTTGCTTGACTAGCTTCCCAACCGTGGCTGTGTTCCTGTGAGAGAGAGCGCAGCAATGGAATCGATACCTCCATTCAGTTGTGGCGTACCTAAGCTTGGACAGTAAATCGCTCGCGACATCAGAGACTAGAGTACCCGTCCGGACATCAAACTTCATGGCCTTGAGGAACAAAGGAAAATCGGTGTTAAAAACGCTTTAAAACGCTGCGCGGCAACCTTCATGAGCAAGATCTCCTGGAATCACACGAAGGAGTTGGCAAACTTTCACTTAAAACTCGTGAAAAAGGAGAGAACTCACCGCCTCAGCGAAGTCCCTCGTACAAGTATGAACGTCGGGAATTAAATCGTTGGCAATCTCCTTGAGAAGAATCGGCTTTGTTTCGTGTATCTGAGCTTTCGAAGGAATGAGAAGAATGAAAAGAAAAGCCTGGATCACACTGTGCCTTGCTCGCGATCCAAACGAAGACGAGACCGATGAACTGGAGGCTCTTCCTGGCAACAAGCCGCGAAATCTGCTCCTCCACGGCGCTCCCACAATCCATTCTGCCAGGAAATCATCCACTCAGGCACACAAATCGCAGGAAATTTTCCAGACCTGTGCATCCATGGAAGGAATCGGTCGGCAAAGAGCGACAGCGCGCAGTATTTCGTCGATGGGAGCGCATTCACGAGCTACGCGGCCAGGAATCGTCGATAAGATCATAGATTTCGATCTCACTTGCCTCGCAGACGTGAAGAATGAGCGCCACGGCCTCCCGCCGCTCCGCCTTGCCCACTGGTGCCATAGCCATACCAGTTTAGGGTTTTATGATTCAAAGGCTATGGCGGAAATGCCGCTAGAAAGCTGTGGGTGTGGAGGGCTCGTCGTGAGTAGCAGATGGAATCCGGGCTTCTTTGCCAGCGCCGTGCCACTGAAGGTGTCGCTTCTTTCCAGATTGAAGCAGCAATCCTCGCAGCGATGGCCGCGAATTCGATGCGTGAGTAGCCGCGTCACCGAGCATAGCTTGCGGCATCAGCCTGGAATCCACATTGATGGCGGCGATGGCGCTCGAGCTCACCCGCGGCTCATGGATTGGATGCTCGAGCAGGGTCTTCCGCCGTGCAAGGTCTCGCTCAAGGAGCGCGATTTGAATGGAAAGACGATCAGATACGTGGTTGCGAGCGAAGATTTAAAGGTAATGTATGATCTCTTATTTTTCTTTGTGTTCTTTAATATGACCATCGGGTTTCTTTCAGCCTGGAGACTTGGCGCTCTCAGTTCCTATGTCCTTGGTGGTAACACTGGAAAGAGTTCTAGGCAATGAAACCATTGGTGCGTGATCTTTCTCTTCACTTTCTCGCTTTGTTTGTGCGAATTTTCGTGTTCTCATCTTTGTTCTTGATTTTCAGCTGAATTGCTGACTACCAACAAACTCTCCGAGCTTGCATGCCTCGCGCTCTATCTTATGTACGAGAAGAAACGCGGCAAAGAGTCGTTTTGGTACCCCTTTATTCGGGAGCTCGATCGGCAGCGTGGTCGAGGACAAGTCGCTGTAGAGTCTCCGTTGCTATGGACCTCGGAAGAGCTTGACGAGTATTTCACGGGAAGTCGAATGAAGGTTTGTTCTATATTCTTTTGAGATTGTAGCTCAACTGGGAGTGTTTCCATTCTTGCAAACAGGAGGTCGTACTGGAGCGCCTCGAGGGGATTAAGCGAGAATATCAAGAGCTCGACACTGTATGGTTTATGGCCGGTTCGCTTTTCAAGGTACTAAAAGGTTTTTTCCTTTTAGCTTTGCGTGTGAATCTGTGCATTGTTGATGGATTGACGCGCAGGAGTATCCTTTCGATATTCCAACAGAGGCATTCTCTTTTGAGATTTTCAAGCAGGCCTTTGTCGCGGTCCAGTCTTGTGTCGTTCACTTACAGGTAAATCATCCTTCTTAATGCGGTAGTTTCACGGAGCCGTCTTAACAGTAGTTTGCAGGGAGTAAGTCTGCCTCGACGTTTCGCTCTAGTGCCTCTTGGTCCACCACTATTGGCTTACAAGAGCAATTGCAAGGCCATGCTCAAGGCTGCAGGGGACTTAGTCCGTTTGGAAGTCGATAGAGCTTACAAGAAAGGAGAGCAAATTCTTGTCTGGTACGTTTCTTGCTTTGTCATCCGATATTTTTTGAATCTAGATATTTCAGGTGTGGTCCTCAGCCAAACACGAGATTATTGCTGAATTATGGTTTCGTAGATCCAGATAATCCACACGATCGTCTTAGTGTTGAGGTAAGCTGTGGTGTGTAAACTGTGTCTCTAAAGTATATCATTAACTTCTCAGGTTCTGTGTGAAGGCCTCGTTAAACACTCGGGATCCATTCTACCAAAACAAGCGGATTATTGTCCAGAAGAACAACAGGCTGACAATACAAAACTTTCAGGTATGCCACTGTTGATCCAGAGAAGTTGGGTTGTTGCTCACGCAACGTCATTTGGTGCACAGATTTTCAAAGGCAGGGAGAAAGAGGCCGTTCTTGAGATGCTGCCATACTTGAGGCTTGGACACGTCTCTGATCCGTACCATATGGAATCTGTATTTTCTGCTGAAGGTCCAACTTGTCCGGTAAGTGCCACCAGCTGGAAGGAAAAACTACAGTAGAGTTGTTGTCTTATACTTTTGTTTTTTTCTACAGGTGAGCGCTTGCAACGAACGAGCAGTTCTCGACCAGCTTGCGCAGTACTTTCAAGAGAGGATAGCAAAATACAAGACCACGATCGACGAGGATAGAGCTCTGGTATGGCGTTGGCAAGTTTTTCCTCTGGTTTTTATATGTTCCTCGCAGCTCGAAGATTGCTCCAGTGATATCAATCCCAAGCAAAGAGTCGCGACCCAGCTGCTGCTTATCGAGAAGGAAATCCTCCACAACACTCTCGACGTTGTGAATGGATTCCGGAACCAGTTGCCGGATGGATCAGTAGCTCCTCCCTGCTGCGGAGATTTCGTCCCAAAGCTCAAGTGAAAAAACGAAAGGAAGAAGATCGATTCAACAAAAGCTTTGGTCGCGAAGAAGAATCGCGAAGGTCTAAAAGCTTGACGAGCAAAAAGAAGATCCACCCAATGGGATCGTTCCAGAGCAACCGCCAAGCGTCCCGGCATATTTCTCGGAATATACCTTTCCCCGCCATGCGGCAAGATGCCCATGTCATGTATGGGTCCGGTCCATCCACGTCATGGCACGATTTTATTATATGGCCGCGCCACGTGGCCAGATGCAGTTCCTCGACCTTGATCTATGGTTAAAACTCGCATTTTGACGCACGGGTTGGTAAAAAATAGCAACGGCGATTGCCAGGTGCTAATTAGGGAGGTAGCACCGACGGCCACGATGGCGCCGCGGTCGTGAGATCACACCTGGGCCGTCCGATCTCACTCAGTTTCTACGCTTGTCGTTCCGTTCGGTTTCCTTTTCTCATCCTTCGCTACTAATGTGTTCTCTCCCGCCATAGCTGAGCCTTTCTTTTTTCCTCTCTTTCTTTGTGGAAAGCCCTGGCGCCGCGAGAGAACCCTAGAACCAGTCGATCTTTCTTGGCCCAGGGCGGAGCTGGTTAGCGGCGCTGGGGCGGCGACGGGGAATAAAAAATATTTTGGCGGAGCGCGGCGCGCTTCGGTTTCTAGGGTAAGGCGATTCCTCCTCTTTGCGGCGGCGGCAGAGAAGAAATCCGTGGCGTGATTTGCTGGCAGGGATTGCAAGCGGCAGCGGTGCTGTAGATCTGGTGCCGCCGTGGTCGATCCGGCTCCAGGCATCGCGAGCTCGGGGCAGGGCGGTTTCTCTAGGATCTGGCGGTTCTTTTTGGCGGTTATTAGCGTCTTTTTGGGGTATGCTGGCGGCGACTTCTTCGCAGGGATGAGGCCAAGGAGAGATTTTCTCGACGAGTTCGTGCATGATGGGTGTGGCTAGCAGCGGCAGTGGCGGCAAGATGCTATGGGGCTCCAGATGACAGGAATCCAATTGGGCGCCGGCTTGGCGGCTTGCTCGTCGTCTTGGATATCACGGGGAGGAATCGCGCAGGCTTTTGGTCGAGCATGCGGGGTGTCGGCCCTGTCCCAGTCATGAGTCCCATGTCCAAGTCATTCCGGAAGCGTGAGCGTTCGTCTGGAGCGTCGAGAAACGTTAAGAACAGTAGCAGCAGCACGGCCACCGGGGCCTCGCCATCGAAGAAGCCCAAGCTCGCCGTCACCGATTGCTCTGGGGATCCTTCTCTCGAGAAGCAGCAGCAGCAGCAGGAACAGGAACAGCAGCGGCAGCAGCATGAGAACACCACCACCTCGTCGCCGGCGCTGTCCGGGGCCTCGAGCCTCTCCACCTCGAATCATCCAAGAGTCGGGGCGGCATCGGTCTCGAGCCCATCCACGCCGGACAGACCGGGGCAGTGGTCCTTACGTCCAAGACAAAGCTCGGGAGGAATCGTGAAGAGGACCCGGAGGCTGTACTACGACGTCCACTTAACCGAGGACGACGCTATCAAGCTTCTTGGTCACCGGATTAAGATGTGGTGGCCACTGGACAAAAGGTGGTACCTCGGAGAGATTAAGAACTACGACAGTGAGCTCCGGCAACACTGGATCGTCTACGACGATGGCGACAAGGAATGGGTGAAACTTGAGGAGGAGAACTTCAGGCTCCAGCTGCTGCCCGGGGATAGCTTCGAGCGAGCTGCCAAGCCGAGGTCGTCAACGTACTGCCTCAACTCCGAGAAGGACGAGGAGGATGTCGACATCACGGCCGACGTGTGCTCTCGTCTGGTCGAACAGCCATCCTCGAGGGCGACGAGTGCGGCGAGCGAGGATAATTCATCGGCTCAGAACGTTGTTCCAGGGCCAAAGCCAGTGTCCGTGTACGCGAGGAGACGTCACTCTAGGAATGGGTCCAGGGGCAGTGGAAGCGTGCCTGTCACGTCTGCGGCTTCCACGGTTGAGACCGATACGATCGAAGTGCAGAGTCCTATTAGAGTATGTGAACCGTCTAACACTGCTCTGTCATATGAAGGTAATTGTGATCTTCTCTGGCTGCTGGTTTTTCCTGACGCGGTGGCCTTTTGCAGATCAGGAGGGTCTCTCCGTAACTTTTGGTGAAGCAGAACCGGAGCTAGGAATTATAGCCAAGGATGTAGAACAGGAGGTTAGGATGGTCGAAGGTGGTAGTACAGGCTATAACAGGGAAATGGACAGCCAAAGCCTCGTCAAGTGGCCTTTGAGCAGGAACGTAGCGGAACTATTGAGATTTATTGAGATCAGGTCTAGAAGTCGCAAAGGTACTCTAGTTGGCGGTAGACTTTTGAACCAGGTGTGGCGGGGTATGCTACCAGTTTGGAACATGGGGAACCTTTTCGATATAAAACTGGGGCCGTCGACCGAGCTCCTCGCTTCCGGGGAAATGACCCCAACGGTGATGATGGAGTCTCCAAAGACAGGCCCGGGAGGTAGCGGATCTTCCCTCTGCATGTTGATCAGCTGGAACGGTTTCACGCTTGAGAAGAATGCGAGGTTGAAGGAGGTGCTTGAGACGAGCTTGAGACGCATCCAGAGCGAACAGAGGAAGCAGATATTCTGGAAGAACACTATCTCGGGGTTCAAGGCTCCCAGGAGGGACTTCTCTGTCCATACAGGATCAGGGTCTTACTTGTCGGTGACGCTGTTGAGTGTTCCATCCAATGGCCGTCAGCTGCTTATGGACCCGGTGACACAGACGACACACTCGGCCGAGCTGGTTAGCGATAGGCAGCTTTGCACCAATTTTTTCAAGAGCCTGCCTTGTTCGGCACCGGCGACGGAGCTCGTCTTCACTGCTCTCGTTGACGGCCGCCATAGTGGCTCTACGACACCTGGAGAGGTTCGAGAGACTCGCTTAAACACTAAGGCCAATTGTGCACAGACTGCTGTAAGTGTACTTTTCTTTTCTTGCAATCTTGAAACAGCTTTTGCTATAACGTTTTTTTTTTCTCATCGTGTTTTTGGTAATTCAGAGAGTAACGCCATATGCTGCTCGTTCGTCTACGGGTGACAAGGCACGCATGCTTTTCAGCAAGAACTTGCGTAAGTTTTCCCACCTGCGTAAGATCTTCCACAGCAAGTGGAAAGACCTTAGTGGCCCTGGTCTGCGGCTGTCCATCAACGAGAGCCTGGGCCTCTTTTCTTCCAGGCACCTCCCTATACTACTCAGGATACATCGGCTCAACACACAGGCAGTCTTACTTCTTCGAGCATCCTCTTGTCAAGCTGGCACCTCCGGCAGTCCAGAGACAAGGCCCGGTTTACAGGAGCTACTTAGTATGAGCAAGAAAGGAAGGAGGACGATAAAGGGGATTAAAAGGATAAGCCAGGAAGAAGGACTTCCCTTACCGCCACCAAAGCGTATCAGAATCGCAGTGCCCGAGCCAGCGCCGGTCCCTGCCACTCCGACCGTGGAAGAGCAGCCGAGTCAAGATGATGGTAGAGCCCGGGGAAACATCTTGAAGCTAAGAAGATGCCCGACTAAGAGAGGAGCGATGTGGTGCGTTGCAACGAGCACGGAGAGTGTCTACGATGACTTGGGGGAGTCTCCATCGTCGGGAACCTGCACAGCAAACCTTCTCATAGTTCAAAGTGACAGAGGCTGGCGAGAAACCGGGGCTACTATCGAGCAGCAGGCTGATGGTGATACTTCGATACTCGTCGTCTCACTCAATGGCGAGGTACTTTATACTTACAAGGCCTACCAGCCCATACAGGCGGGGATCTCCAACAAGCACACACACGCTTTGATGTGGAGGGGTGGCAAAGACTGGATGCTGGAGTTTACGGACAAGATGCAGTGGAGCTGCTTTAGAAGCATGCACGCTGCTTCGTGCGTGACAAACGCCAGGGCGCTGTCCATGAAGCACATTCCAATCCCAGGTGTTCGTGAGGTCCCTGACGACCCAGACCTTTCGGTTTCGTTCCTCCGACCTTGGGGAGGCTATATCAAACAGCCATCCGGGGAAATCGACGCAGCCTTGTCAACTTCCAGGGTCTTGTACGACATGGATAGCGAAGACGAGGAGTGGCTTGATGCGCAGGCGGATGAGATCACGGACGAGGTTTTTGAGAAGACTATCCATTACCTGGAGAGGGCGGCTTATATTCAAAAGCAAGAGATCTCTCTGCCCGTCGCTGTGGAGCTGTGCTCTTCGCTAGCACCGGCGGAGGCGATCACTCTGATACACGCTCACTGGCTGGAGAGAAGGCGCAAGCACGGAATGGCATTGATACGCTGCTTTCAAGTAAGTTTTTTCTGTGTTTTTACTTGTGTGAGCTTAACTTGACTTGTTTGATTGCGCACAGGCTCCTGCCTGTGATCGGTACGAGGCCGCTCTCCAGGCGTGGAGAGACTCTTCGAAGCAAACCAACCAGCCACCCGTATTTGCGTTTTGCATGCGGCCGAACGGATCTCACAAGATGAGCAGGCAACGTTCACAGCGAAGAATCAGTCATGTTGATCATCAATACTTGGACGACGCACAAGGTAGGAACACTGTTTAGTCATTTCTTTTGGAGTATAGCTCATGGCTTTCCGCGTCACAGGCCTCAGGAACGTGATTATCGAGCCCTTCGACTCCGAGTTCTACTCTGGCAGCCCGGGCTCGGACGCCTTCGACGACGGCTCCTACGGCACTCCTTCGCAGAGGCTCGGTTCCAGGTCCAAAGGCAGGAAGCCCGGGAAGAGGCCGAGGAGGATGAAGTCCATCTCGGGCGGCAGCGGCAGCGAGGAGCGCAGGGGCGTGCGGACGTTCATCGCCCCGGCCACTGCCATGAACTTAATGGACGAGGCGGACCAGTTCGACGGCGGTGACTCGTGCTCGAGCATGGACTTCGACCTCAACGACGACGCTCTCGTCAAGGCCCAGCTCGCGAGGAAGGCGGCCAGGATTGCAGCGTCCAAGGCGGCCCGAGCGCAGGAGCTCTACGCCGTGGCGGACGCGGCCATGAAGAGGGCGGTGGCGTGCCTGATCGAGGCGGAGGCGCTGGCGGCGGCGGAGAAGGCTGGGCGGGACAACGCGTATGCCAAGCTCGACCAGCAGCAGCAGCACGGCATGGGCGCTGCCGAGGAGATCGAAGACGATGACGATTTGCTGCTGCCTATAAGCAACTGGACGCAGGAGTTTGGGTCGGGGCTCATACAGAAAGGTGGCGGAGGTGGCAGCGGCGGCGGTAGCGGCGGTGGTGGTGGCGGTGGTGGTGAAGCCACGGTTGCCAGCCCCCGGAAGAGCTTGAGGTACATAAACCAGTCTTCGCTTTTCAAGGGGATGGTGTCGTGAAGGAGAGAAGAGGGGGGAGAGAATAAGGCGGAGGTTCTCTCGTTTTTTTCTTTTTTTCTTGGAGAGGAGGTGGTGATTTTATATCGGGGGTGTGATGGCTACTGGTCCAGCAGCGGCTATATGAGTGCTCCCAAAAGCTTGGAAGTTCTTGAGATCTTTCTCCGCTCTCTCTTTTCTCTCGCTCTTCTCCTTGCTCGGATCGGATACTCTTCTTTTCTTCAAGTGGTTTTTGTAATATCATCCATCAAAAGCAAGATGCGAGTTGCTTGTACAGTGTTTTTCTGGAATCAAAATCATTTTAATCGCATTTTATTTCTTTTATCTTATTTTCATTGGATTCTGCTTGAGGAAAGAATGTTATTGGCAGGAATCGAACTGATGACCAGATTAATGACTAAGGTCAAACATATTTGAACCTTGGATATAAAATCCCATTCGTTATTTACATGATTGTATGTAAATCCTTAGACAAGGAGCTGTGGTGGATACCGTAAAAGCTGTACACGAATACGCCAATGACGAGCCATGCCGAAACTCTGAGCCAAGTGGCGCTCCTGCAAATCCCAGAACCACCATAGAAAATATTATTACAAGTATCAACGAGCTTACCCAAGGTTCGCCAACAAATACACGTTAACCATTATACACATGATAGGAAGAACAGGAACCCCAGGACAGTGAAATCCTGGTAGGAACAAGCAGCACTTAATCGTTACGTCGAAATGCAAGCGAAGGAATGGAAGAAAAGTTTTGCGTACCTCCTGATTGTCCAAATTGGTGACGGCCCTCGTCCTGATCGATGAGCAAGAGAATGGCGCTTCCAACGAGCAACATGGAAGTTCCAATCACTCCCATAATCCAGCACAGCCAGCTACAGCGTTGTGTTAAAAGCTTGCACGAATAAACGCAAGGCATGGAAGACAGTACCTGGGTAATAAAGCTGCGCTTGTCGCGATGCTCAACAGCACCACTCCAATGCAAACACCAGAGATTCCACAAGCAGCGTATCTTCGTCTGCGTTCCTCCTTTTCTTTTTCTGGAATGCTCGAAAGGTGTTAGTTTCATGCTCGTCAATAGGAAAGGGACAGATGGTCTCACCGTCGTCGAGACCAAGTCGAGATGAAGATGGCATCCCCGATTGAAGCGCGCTGTCGTCTTCCATCGTCAAATCATTGGAAGAAGAGCTGCTACTGAGAGAGGTCGCATCGTCGTCCACTTCTGGTATAGATGATTCTGAGAAAATAGATAGAATCGGAGAAGCGTGCTCTTCCTTCTTAAGATGAACTGGAATGCCCGACTTCTTTTTAACAAAGGGAACTTCCTGGGTGGGAGCCGCTGAAAGTACCAGAGGCTCAATGGGGGGAACGTACCGAAGAATCAATATCGACACGGCCACGATCGAGAAGGCCATCAGCGTGCCAACGCTTACCTGTTTTACAACGGGTCAGTCAATCAAAAGCTCGTCACTCCCAAGAAAATTACTAACCATTCCGGAAAGCTCGTCGACGTTCAAGAGAAATGCCATGCAGCCGGCCGCGAACCCTGTCACAACTGTGCTGTATACAGGAACTGAAGTAGCCTTGTTCACTTTGGAGAATAAAGGTGGAAGAAGACCGTCGCGGGACATGGCCATTAAAATTCTTGGCTGCAGGGAAAGAAAAGAGTGAGCAAATATTATAGTGATACTTACGCTTTACTTGTGGAAGTAGAGCTCCCAAAAGAGCCGTAGACAATGCTGCTACGGCACCAGCTGCAACAGCATACCTGGCAACATCACAATCACAATTACGTCATTGTGTACACGAAGAAGAAATCAAAGCACAAAGTCTTACATTGCCCAGTGCAACCCATTTTTCATGAAGGCGGTGGACATGGGAGTGTCAAGATCCATTTCGTAGTAAGGTACTATCCCCACCATAACAGCGGATACCACGATATATATGCTGCCGCAAATGAAGAGCGACAGGCCAATGCCGATAGGAAGATCCCGCTGCGGATGTTTTACCTGTCACACAGAATAGCAGCACATCACTACTGCAAACATCAAAGATACGAACCTCACCTCTTCAGCGGTACTTGCAACAGCATCAAAGCCAATAAACGCAAAAAATACAGTCGCCGCGCCACTGAGAAGACCACTGACGCCAAATGGCATGTATCTGCATCTCAAAATCAGTATCTGTCACAATAGAACAACGAAAGATAGACTCACCCGCCGGCGAGATTGTAGCCAGGCCAGCCATTTCGAAAACCAAGCCAAGAACCCACCACTATAACAAACAGAAGAACAGAACAGTTGACAGCAGTCATCACCGTCTGGACGAATGCACTCTACCAACACGATGTAAAAGTTAGAACTTCAGTAGCTGCGATCAATCGAAAGAACCGATACCTCTCGTATACCGGTGGATAGAAGGCAAGTTACAGCGGCCACAAGTAGAAGAGCGCAAGGATCACAGACGATGCTCGTCCCGGGGATTAGTCTGCGTGACAGCCAGCCAGGTAAGTTGGCAGAACCTCCAAAAAATATGGCCTGAGAGAAGCTCAATAATTTCTTTTTCCGAAAGAAAAAAACGAGAAAATAAAAAGAGAGCGTGAAAAACTCCTACCAGATTTGGAGAAATGCCTCTAGCCACAGCAGCTCCCCCGACCGTGTACTCCAAAATGAGAGCCCATCCAATGATCCAAGCGATCCTGATCAAACGAAAAGATTTTCTCCCTTGTATCATGCCGGAAGAGGAGAACGTACCCTTCTCCAACGCATAGATAAGCGTAGTGGTAGGCGCTTCCAGCAGAGGGGCATCTACTCGCGAGCTCTGCATAACAAAACGCCGAGAGAGCCGCGGCAACTCCAGCGATGAGGAACGAAGCTGATAGCGAAGGACCTGCCTTGTCTCGCGCCACAGTTCCAACCAAAACATAGACTCCAGCGCCGATTGTAGCTCCAATCCCTGCAAATCTCTCAAGATCAACCCAGATCGCGAAAATTCACACGCAGTCACCCACCTACAGCCAGGAGCTCCCAGATTTTGAGATGCTTGACGAGCTGGGGGCTCCCCTTGCGATGCTGCTGCGCATTGGAATGCTTGCGCCGCGTGAGAGTGGAGAATCCCACACGCTTCCTGCCGCTGACCAAGAAAGGGATGTCGATCGCTGCTGAATCCGCCTCCATCGTCTCGCCGCTCCCACCGCCGATCTTCTTCCCCTCTTGCATTCTATCGAAACCTAGCTCCGGATCCCATAGACCGCCAAGGCGTGGAAAACGTGAAGCGGCAAGAATCTCACTACCGGCAGCTCAGAGGCGTGAGATTCCGGGGCGGGACCATCAGATCGGCGTCAGCATTGCACAGCGCCCGCGCAGCTGCTCAACGGAAGGACCCAAGAACCCTAAAAAAACAAAGGGGGGCGCCCAGTCCACACGATATTAACAAGGACAAAATTTTTGTCCTGGAACTTCCCTTGTCAACACGCGTGCAACGAGACAATGTAAAAGATCCAGTGTGTTTCGTGTCGTGTGTTCTTGATTGGTTTGCTCGAGAAGAAAATTGGAGCGAGATTTTTTTTTGGGGGGAGTGGGGTTTCGATACTGATCGATCCGAGAGATATATATGATGTTTCGATGCTTCAAGAGACACTCCAAGTTGGCGTTGGAAGATCTAGCTACCAAACTTTTGTTAACCATTTAACTCATTTTGCTTAATATTGCCATAAGAAACTATATTTCAAATAGTAAAAGAACATCACTCATTTTTTCGATTGTTGATACAATAGAGTTTTGTGCAGATCCAGATCACACCATTCCTCATGGATATGAAACCAAGGATGGCAAACAACCTCATCCATAGTGATACGCTCTTCCGGATCAAACGCTAACATCCTGTGCAGAAGATCAATCACTTCGATGGACAAATTCGCGAGCTCAATCTCATCGCAGTCCAGGAAATACGTCTCCCTTTTCTCCACCATCTCTCTCATCACGTCCACAAACGGCGTCGCATCGACATCGCTGCTCAAATGGCGCAGCTTCCCGAGCAAGGCGTACCGCAGCGTCATGCCCAAGCTCCAGACATCCGCCGCCGGCGTGTAGATCCCCTCAAACATAACCTCGGGAGCCATGAAGCCGGGGGTTCCAACAAAATCCATCTCCCACGGCCTGTGCGCGTCGCAAGCCAGGCCAAAGTCCGCCAACTTTGCGTCGAGCTCCCGGCTGAGGAGAATGTTGGCGGGCTTGATATCGCAGTGGATGACCCCGTTTCTATGGATCTCCCGGAGGCCCTTGGCGACCGTAAAGAACATCCTCGCCGTGGTTGGCTCCGCGAACTTCACACCCAGGTCGAGGCTGCAGGCGCGCAGTTCCATGACGATGTGGGTCTTAGGGTTACCACCTTCGCCGCGTTTCTCATCGTAATGAAGGTCCTTGACCTTCATGACACCGTCGTTCACCCTGTCCCCGGCCTTGAGCATCAGACGCACCTCTTTGGAGCCGCCGCCACTCACGGTCTTGATTGCGAACTCTTGGCCATCGCTCCTCCTCGTAGCCTTGAAAACCACACCGCCGCTTCCACAGCCCAGGAGAGCCCCCAACTCGTAGCGTCGCTCCAAAGTGCTGGGCTTGATCGCGTCTTCACCTTTCCCATGATGCACAAGTTTGCGTCGTTTCTTTTCCCTCTCCATCTCCACAGCTTCAGCCCTGGTCCTCGTCCGGATCCACATTGTCTGAAAGAAAAATGGGAAAACCCTATGGGAAAAAAAAATGAGGATCTCTTTTATACACTTAAAGGCTACCAAGCAAAAGGATCACCACCTCAATATAGCAAAACATATCTTTTTAGGGTTCTTCATAGGATCACAACCTCAATATAGAAAAACATATCTTTTTAGGGCTTTTCATTTCAAGAGTAGGGTGGCGAAGTATGAGCTACATTTTGCCCTTGTCTTCGTGAAACTTGTTTCTAATATCAACTTTCTTTGCATGCAGCACCGGCTTGCACCCAACGAGTTCCTAGTCATGCTTCCTGAGACTTTGCAAGTCTGAAAACTTGAAATCGTATAGTTTTAGCTAAATTTCTCCAATCCAGAGCTTTGCTGTTTTCCTAGAATGTTCTGTTCTTGGATTAAGATCTTTGCTTTTTATACACTAAAAGGTTGTCAGGAAAAAGGTGTTACAATCTCAATACCTGTTCGTGCGAGAAGCCGGCTGTTCTTGGCCTCCACACTTTCCACAGCCGATCGTGGCTGGCAGTGACGAGAAAATCCGCCGTGGGAGACCAGGCAACGTCGAAAACATGATCGCTATGAGCGCTGGAATCACTCGGTTAGTTCAAAAGCTCAAAGCTCGGACTCCTTACCTCAGGATGTGAAGACACTCGAAAGTGGCAGTGTCATACAGCCGGACTGTCGTATCACCAGAGGTGGTCGCGAGCAATCTGCCGTATGGAGAGAACGCGACGCGCTTCACCTCCCCGGAATGCTCTTGCAACACCGCTAGCGGAGAACACATTCTCAAGTCCCATATCCTGCACGACTTGTCATCACTTCCAGTGGCTAGCAGCCATCCCGAGTCATCGATGTCTACACCAATGACGTCCTCAACATGGCCACGAATTGTCTGCACGTCTTTGCTGCACCTGGCGTCCCAGAGCTTGGCTGTGTAATCGAAGGAAGAGGTTGCAATCAAATGGCCGCATGGCTGGAAGCAAACTCCATAGACCGTGTTGCGATGACCCTGTGAGCAAGAGAAGGACGAAGAATGAACAAAATTCGACGAGCTTTGTGTGGAAATTTACCTTCAAAGCGGTCACCGCAACTCCTCTTTCGGCATCCCATATGATACAAGTGGTATCGTCAGAAGCTGTAGCTAGTAAGTTAGTTCCTCGTTTGAATGACAATCCATTCACCTGCGAGTGCGAACATGAGCAAATACAAAGGGAAAGATGGAAGAAAGAGAAAAGACTGACCTCGTCTTTGTGACCTTCGAGAACGCTAATGCATTCTCCACTGTCTAAGCTCCAAAGCCGGCATGTCTGATCCGAGCTCACCGTTGCTACGAGATCTCTTCTTACGGGAGAAAACTTCACGGCATACAGGCCCAGCATATGTCCAGAAAGCACACCGACCTCCTTCTCCAAGTCCGTATCATAGATCCGGCAAAAGTGATCCCAAGAGGCCGTCGCTACTAAATTCCCCGAGGGATTCACGGCAATCCCATGCACCGGAGCCGAGTGCACGAGAAACTTTCGAGCAACGTCCCAGCTCGTCGCGGTTAGATTCTCTTCGACTTTTCGTGGAGGCCGTGCTGCTCCAAACCCAGTCTCCACAGCTTCGCTCTCAAATCCCCACGATGGTGCCTGAGACAACCTTAGCCTCATCCCAAGAGCGTGCTTCAAAACTTTGTTCTCGTCATGCAAGCTATGGACTTGCCCCTGGAGTTTTTGATTCACTCTCTCGAGCTCGGCTACCTGGACTTTGAGCTTGGCTCGCTCCACCATCACTTGCTGCCATCGCTCGGCCACCTTGCCCAGCACGAATTTCACCAAAACATCGTCTTCCTCGCCTACATTCTTCTCACCACCGTGATTTTCCTTGTTCCTGTCACTGCCCCTTTGCCTGCTGCTACTGCCACCGCTGCTACTACCACACTCCTCGCTCTTCTCCAAGCTAGTCTCCAGCGACGATACCTGGACGCCGGCGTCTTGATCGTAGAGTGAGATCAGGGCCGAGATTTCTCCGACGAAAGCCCGGCACACCGGGCACGCCGCCTCGTTCCGGAACCAGATCGTGGCGCATGGCTGGCAGAAGACATGGCCACATTGCGTGATCTGAGCTCGCTGCACGGCCGAGAAGGCGCTCTCGAAGCAAATCTTGCAGGTGAGCCCCATGATCGATCGCGCGAGGCCTACATTGGATCCCACCTACCGATCGATCGATCGATCAATCGCTCCCGCTTTGGCCCTAAGACATGCGAGGGAGCTAAGAGAGAGGATTCACGCGCTAATAGTAGCGCCCTCCCCCGACGCAAGGGCGAAGAACCCTAGAGACAGGTGGCCTACTAGCTCAGTAGGTTAGAGCGTGGTGTTGATAACGCCAAGGTCGCAAGTTCGAGACTTGCGTGGGCCACACAACACTCCTTTTCATCCATTTTCTTCCTCCTCCGCCGCCAAGATCTTTGCTCATACTCTCAAAAAATGGTTTTTTGGCAAGGATTGGGGCAAATGTGGCAGATCTAGATCTCCAGAAACATTTTTAGGCAAGGAATGTGGCCGATCTAGAGCTTGGGCAGACGCAATTCATGAGAGAATATGGCTGATCGGCCCCAATTTCACGGAATCTGGCTAGAATTTCCTCGGCAATGGCCGCGTCTTGACGACTACATCAATGGCGAGGCAACTGGAGAAGGCTGTGATCGAGCAGGACGTCCCCCACCTCGCGGAGCTCATCAATTCGTGCGCCAAGCTCAAAGATCTGTCGCGCGGCAAGCTCCTCCACGACCAAATCGATCGCTCGCCGCTGGGAAGATCGACCTATCTCCGGAATCTCCTCATCGACATGTACGGCAAATGCGGCCGCGTCGATGACGCACGGAACGTCTTTGACGCCACCCAAAACCCTAACCATTTCTCGTGGAATATCCTCATCGCAGCATATGCCCAGAATGGGCATACGCAAGAGGCAAGGAACGGCCTCGATTTAATGCCGCAGTGGACGTTAGTCGCCTGGAACTCGTTGATCACGGCATATGCCCAGAGCAAACTCCTCTACGAGGCCAAGCATCTCTTCGCGAATATGCCCGGCACGGACGTTATCTCGTGGACGGCTATGATCACAGCATATGCCCGGAATGGGCATCCACACGAGGCAAAGGCCACTTTCGATCGATCGCCGGTTCGAAACGTTCTAACGTGGAACGCGATGATCGCGAGCTACGCGGAGGGCCACTGTTTGGCGGAATCTAAAATGATGTTCGATAAGATGCCTCATTGGCATGTGGTATCTTGGACTGGGATGCTCTCGGCATATGCCTCGAATAGGCAAAAGTCTCAAGCGATTGACCTCTTTAACTCGATGCCGCGGCGAGAGGTCGTGTCGTGGAACGCTATGATCCAGGCATACGTTGACTCATCGGAGCTTGACTCTGCGCGACTAACTCTAAATAAAATGCCCTACTGGGATGTGGTATCGTGCACGGCTATGATCGCCGCATATGCCCAGAATAGGGATTTTGATGAGGCTAAGAGATTATTTGCGATCATTCCACAAAAGGACCAAGTGTGCTGGAACACGATGATCACTGCCCACATTAGCAGCGGTGACCTAATCGCCGCGGAGATGGCGCTGGAATCTATGCCCACGCCCAACGCCGTGTCGTGGAATATCCTTCTCTCGGCCTACGCGGAGAAGGGCGAGCTGGCGAAGGCGAGGCGCCTGTTTGACAGCCTCTCCAAGAAGAACCTGGTGACGTGGAACGCCATGGTCCAGGCGTATTGCCAGGCGGGTAATATCTGCGAGGCAAAGGCGCTGTTTGATCAAATGAAGCAACGAGATTCCGTGACGTGGTCGTCCATGATCCAAGCGTATGCCCAAAATGGCCACTACCGCTTGGCATTCGAGCTCTTTGGGACGCTCAATCTCGAGGGATTGAAGCCCAGCGAGATCACATTCGTGGAGATCCTCAGCGGGTGCTGCCAATCGGGGAAGATTGGCGACGCAGCATCGTTCTTCCGGTCGATGATCGAGGATTTTGAGCTGGTGCCGCTGGTGGAGCACTACCGCTGCGTGGTGGATCTTCTAGGGCGATTGAAGCGCTTCGAGGAGGCCGAGGAGCTGATCGAGAGCATGCCCTTCCCGGCCGATTCGATCGCGTGGATGGCGCTGCTAGCGTCGTGTAGGGTTCACGGCGATGTGGAGCGAGCCAAGATCGTCGCCAAGAAGATCGGCGATCTAAACCCCGAGAGGGCCGCCACGTATGTGATGCTCGCGAATATCTACAAGAAACCCGAGCTTTGACACGTGTCCGGTATCGATTGGATGTGTGCTCTATTTGCCACGTTGTCAAGCAAAATCTAGGGCTGACGGACACGCGGCATATTCGGCTCTGTTTCTAGGCCGTCTTGCCCTAGAAGAATATTCTAGAAGGCTCTTTCTGGAACTTTCCATACGCCACACGGCATACTCATTGGTGGCCGTCGGATGCCGGCATCCGACGGCTGGAGAGCTTAAACCGGTCTCTTTTTGGCGAGGAGGTGAAGCGCGATTAGGGATTTTTCCATCCAGCTCCGGCCGCGAGGCGCAGCGTCCAGATCTAGAGCTCCTCTCTCGGATTGCGAGGTAAAACTCCGCGAGGATGAGCGTAGTAGGGCTAGATGTCGGCAACGAGAACTGCATCGTGGGAGTAGCCCGGCAGCGCGGGATTGATGTGGTGCTCAACGATGAATCCAAGCGCGAGACGCCGGCGATGGTGTCCTTCAGTGAGAAGCAGCGGTTTCTTGGCACGGCGGCCGCGGCATCGGCTACAATGAACCCTAGGAACACAGTGTCGCAGATCAAGAGGCTGATTGGGAGGAGATTTGCCGACCCCGAGGTCCAGAAGGATTTGCAGCTCCTGCCCTTTAATGTGACCGAGGCCGCCGATGGGACCTGCCTGATCCATGTCCGCTACCTCGGAGAGGTGAAAGCCTTCACGCCGACACAGATTCTCGGCATGGTTCTCTCCAATCTCAAGACCATCGCCGAGACGAATCTGGGGACCCATGTCGTCGACTGTGTCATTGGGATCCCGGTCTACTTTTCGGATTTGCAACGACGAGCTTACCTCGATGCGGCATCCATCGCTGGGCTTCATCCTTTGCGACTCATGCACGAGACCACCGCGACAGCGCTGGCTTATGGGATTTACAAGACCGATCTGCCAGAGGGCGATCCAGTTCACGTAGCCTTCGTCGACGTTGGCCATGCTAGCACCCAGGTCTGCATCGTGGCTTTCAAAAAGGGTCAGCTCAAAATTCTTGGGACTGGCTTCGATGCCTCCCTCGGAGGCCGAGACTTCGACGAGCTTCTCTACATTCACTTTGCGTCGACTTTCAAGGAGGAGTATAAGATCGACGTGAGATCCAACCCGAAAGCTAGCCTCAGACTCAGGGGTGCGTGTGAGAAGGTGAAGAAGATTCTCAGTGCCAACGCGGTTGCTCCCATCAGCATCGAGTGCCTCATGGACGAGAAGGACGTCAAGGGGATGATCAAGCGGGAGGACTTTGAGCAGCTGGCGGCGCCATTGCTGAACAGATTCAAGTCGCCGCTGGAGAAGGCGCTAGTGGAGTCGAAGATACCGCTGGAAAAGATCAACTCGGTGGAAGTTGTGGGGTCTGGTTCCAGGATCCCGGCCATTCTACGCATCCTGGCTTCGTTTTTTAATAAGGAGCCCGGTCGGACACTCAACGCCAGCGAGTGTATAGCCAGGGGATGCGCTCTGCAATGCGCGATGCTCAGTCCAACATTCAAAGTCCGAGATTTTGAGGTCTGTTTTTCTTTGGCTGCTTTTGAGTATGTTTTTCTAATACGTTGACGTCTATACAGGTGCAAGACTCGTTCCCTTTTCCAATAGCGCTCTCTTGGAAGGGCCCTGCACCGGAGTCTGAAGATGACAATCCCAACAGCATTGTCTTTGTGAAGGGAAATCTCATCCCAAGCACCAAGATGCTGACTTTTTTCAGATCTGGGACATTTGCTATTGACGTCATGTATGCGGATACGAGCGAGCTGCCGGCTGGTGTTGGTCCTAAAATCAGTACATTCACGGTAAGCTTCTCGGCTCTTATCTTGTTTAGAGACTGAATGTTTTTCTGTAGATTGGGCCATTCACACCTACTAGGTCCGAGAAAGCGAAAATCAAGGTTAAGATCCGCCTAAATCTTCATGGCATAGTTTCCGTGGAGTCTGCTACAGTAAGTCTTGACATTGTTTGCTGGTCTGGTTTTACCTTAGTGCTTGTTCCAGATGGTGGAGGAAGAGGAGGTCGAAGTTCCGGTTACGAAGGAACCGACTGCGATGGAGACGGATAAAGAGGACGACAAGGGTGATGTTCCTATGGAAGAAGGCGATGCTAAAGTGGAAAGTGCGGAGGGTACTGACAATGGAGCACCTCCAATGGAGGAACCAGTTGAAACTCAGAAGGTATGGGTGGTGTCGTTCTCTTTCGCATGTTGTTTACGTACTATGGTGGCACATCTTGCAGGCCGAGCCTGTTAAGAAGAAGAAGACGAAACGGACGGATGTCCCGGTTACGGAGACGGTTCCCTGTGGATTGCCTCCAGCGGAGCTCCAGAAAGCCGTGGAGAAGGAGTACGAGTATGCCCTTCAGGATAGAGTCATGGAAGAAACCAAAGACAGAAAGAATGCAGTGGAAGCCTACGTCTATGACATGCGGAACAAGGTTTGCATCTCGTATGTGGTTTGTAATTTTAATGGCTGCTGCTTCTTTTCAGCTCTACGAGAAGCTGCATGACTATGTCACGGATTTCGAGAAGGAGGAGCTAACAGCAAAGCTCCAGCAAACAGAGGACTGGCTGTACGAGGAAGGCGAGGACGAAATCAAGAGCGTCTACGTTGCAAAGCTCGCTGAGCTGAAAAAGGTAATACCCAGCTGCTAGCTTTAAAACACCTTCCAACTTTTTTCTATTCCAACTCTTTTCTATTCCAGCTCGGGGATCCCATAGAAGAACGGCAGAGAGAAGAGGAGAACCGCGCTCCATCTGTCAACACGTTGCTATACTGCATCAACAGCTTCCGAGAGGCAGCTCTTTCCAAGGACCCGAAGTTTGATCACATCGACCCGGTGGAGAAAGAAAAGGTAAGAAGATTTAGACATCCGAGAAGCTGGCGGTCGAGGTGATTATCAACTCGTGCTTTCCAATGCAGGTGGTTGTGGAGTGTAACAAGGCGGAGGAATGGTTGCGAGACAAGAAGCATCAGCAAGACGGTCTCGCTCGGTCTGTGAACCCGGTATTGTTATCGGCGGACATCAAAAAGAAGGCCGAAGTTTTGGACCGGTATGGTCGTTCTTGTTTTCCACTTGCAGAGTGACTTGACTTGTTTTGGATGTTTTTACAGGTTTTGCAAGCCGATAATGACGAAACCAAAGCCGGCGCCTCCAAAGGCGGCGGCGCCAGCGGCGGAAGCCAAGTCCGCGGCGGAGAACAAGGAGAGCAAGGCGGAGCAAGCAGCCGGCGGTGCTCCACAAGCCGAGGACGCGGGCGGCGCCGCTGATCCCATGGACACTGATCACAATCATCCGGAGCAGGAAGGCAGCCAAAGCGAGTGACTATGACTTCCGTACCACCTTACAGTACGTGATAAGCCAAGAGGGAAGAGCATTAGCTGAGAAAGAAAAAGAAAAAAGAGATTTTACCCCGGGTGTGTGATTATGGGCGAAAGAGAGGCGTCCTTTTTTTTTTACGTAAGTAGTTTTGATTCATTTTAAAGTGGGTTTAGCTACAAACTTCCACGTACTATACACTTAGGAAAGATATATTTTTCCATAGGAAATGAGAAAGAAAAATTAAAAAGAGATTTTACCCCGGGTGTGTGATTCCGGGCAAAAGAGAGGCGTCCTTATTTTTACGTAAGTAGTTTTGATTCATTTAAGCTACGAAAAGTACGTACTAAACACTTAGGAAAAATAGGAAAATATCAAGTCAAAACCAGCAGTTGTAGAAGAATAGGAGAACATCACTATAGCAATTCAGTCAAAACATCACGACTTCCACGAACTAAACGATCAGAAATTTCTTGGTCCAAATGCCAGATTTTGAGTCAAAGCGGGCGTTTTGCAATTTCTCCATCCTCGAGGTATATTTCTTGTTCTAGAAGGAACGTGGCTCTTGGATCACACTAGCCACGTCACTCGCCACCTCCGCAACTAAAAATGGAATAAAGCCTGCTAAATTAGGGCGCCTCTGTCAAGCGGCCATCCAACGGCTGCGGCGCGTCCTAGCGTCATCTAACGGGTATCGCGGCGCCACGCGCGTTTTCTACACCATATTAATAGCCCCACGGTTGTTTTGTAAAAGAAAAAAAGTTTGATCGATCGAGTGCGAGGTAGCGAGACGATGGATCCCAGCGAGCAGTTGCAGCTCCAGCGGCGGCATTCCGGCGCTAATGCAGGTCGGAATCTCTTGGGCGATGAGGATTTGTGCTCGTCGTGCGAATCGTCGAGCGAATCGGGCGCGGCCAAGATCTTCCCTCCGCCGCTCACGATCCTGGCCGGGGACTGCTCCTACTCGCGATTCCCGTATTGCATGCCGCGCTGGGGGCTCCGCCCCATCCGGAGGAAGGGCCGGTTTCTTCTCCAGGAGGTGAGGGTGCCGCGGCAGCTCATGTTCCACTCGGTGAGGAAGAATGGGCGATTGGTGCTGATGCTGCTGCTCCACCACGACCGGATCGAGGATGAATTGCCGTGCGATCACCCAATTGCGGCTGCTACAGCCGGTGATCAAGAAGAAGAAGAAGAATCCGATAGCTCCTTTATCTCAGGATCCTTGAGCGCGAGCTCTTCCAATTCTTCTTCCTCCAGCTGGAATCTCAAAGATCTCGGCGAGCTGAGTCTCAAGGATCTTAGAGAGGAGGAGGAAGCCAGGGCTCGGACCGATTCAAATCTCAAGAGTGTGGTTGTGATCAAAGATGGCGTTGTCAAGTTCCCGTACGGAAATCCGCTCAAGAACACCAACGTTCCAAAGACTTCCACTTTCCCAGAGCAGAGTTCTTCCACTCTAGCCAAGAGATCGAGCATGGACGATTTGCTGGTGGCGAATCTTTGCGGCAAAGCCAGTGGCAGCGCGTGGAAGGGCAGCGACCTCGGCAGCTTCCAAAGCATCTCGCATTGGACACATTGATGGAAAAGATTGGGCAACCCCTCAAATATCTTCTCTTTGCTATATTAAAGAGTTGTAAAGTTACAGATCATGATCGATCATCCAAAACCACAGAAAAAAAAAAGGAGTAAAAGTAACGGATCAATCGAACAACGACCAAAACCATAGAAAACAAAAAGTCAATAAGATGGTCAACAAAACACAGAAAAAAAAAAAAAACAGTTTTGCCTGTGGGGTTGGCTGGATCAAGCTGGCCGCCTATTTGAGAAACCGTGTTCTTATCTTACAGGTGGTGAAAAAGAGTCGGGTGGGTCGCATTTCAGACCATGCACGTGAATTTCCTGGAACAGAGCGCGTCAACCCACGTCAAAACCCAAAAACCCTAAAAACGATACCTCTGGATATGCTCTCACGTTTGAATCTTTCACCTCTACTGGTGGTGAAAGTGGCAGAGGAGCTTGGAGCTCCTTGGCTCGCCCCGCTTGGAGTGGAGTGGCACAACGCGAATTCCTTGCTCCAGCTCCGGGACGGGGATGCAAGCTTGCCCCACGAAATCGTCTCTCCGCATTCGATCGTGCTCCCACACCTCGAATCGCAGCACGGCGATCTCCGGGACTGGAAGAAACGAAACCAAACGATTCAAGGGAATGAAACCATCGGTCCAGAGCTTTACTTACCTGTTAGCGGGAACTCGAACACCTCGGTTTCCCAGTTTGGATGATGCGTCTTGTGCGCGACTTTGGTCCTCTTTTTCAGCTTGTCGGCCGCAACTCCATGCACCGCAACCTACACCCATGTTGAAAAAGAGTTTCCAGTACTGGAAAGAGAGAGAAAGAAAAACTGCTCACCTTTACGTAGAAATCTGGTTTGGAGAAGAGATCGAATCGCTTGTGCCAGTCGGTGCCTGTCAAGACTCTCACCTGCATGTACAGCGACATGAAATCGGAGCTACTGGCCGGTTTTGCGAACCTTGAGTGTAGATTTGACGTTGCTGTCGTGTGGGACGTCGCTGAGAAAGCAGTCGGGTTTTTTGATGTAGCCGCAGCCTCCGTTTCCAAGGAAGAAACCTCGAGCAACCCAGCACGGACGGTCTTTTCCTTGCAAGTTTAACGCGGCCAACTGAAATCCATGACTCCAAGCAAGCATTGGATCCGCATTCGAGGAATCAAAGCGGAGGCCGAACGGGTACATTCGGCCCAAGTTGTTCTTTGTGTACCTGAAAGTATGGAGTTAGAAAACTTGCAAAACAATATAAGAACACCAAACTGGATGAGAGAAAATGGATTCGAGAGCACTGATTTCTTTAGCTGGGGCTCGCTCATGTTGGCCATGATTGCAGTGCTGGTGGAGACAAGTTCGCCATTGACAGGAGCTTCCTTCATCTCCGACGGTTTGGCGCAGTAGATGTACAGCAAGTGCTGTAGCTCCGGGATTTTGGGAACTTCAGGATGTTCCTCGTGCAAACTGGCGGCAGCCATTGCTTCCGCAGCTTTCGTAACATTACGCTTGCCGCGATGTTTTCTATCTTCTTCTTCATCCGATGAACTGCTTGAGAAGCTGCTCTCTGAGCCGCTGTGTCGATGATTTGGAGTAATAGCTTCCACAGCGCCCTCTGGATCCCGGGCAACCTATTCCAAGGTAGGCGATATAAGATGCATTTGAAAAAATGCGAACTGAAGTTACCTGCTTGGCTAAATGCTCCTTTGGAGGCTTGTCCGAGATGATTATCTTTTTCCTGAGCTCCCAGGGTGACAGAAACTCTGTCGGGGGCGTCTCAGAAGCCGGTATATACAATGCATCGCCAACGAGCTCTCGAAGTATCTGCATTTATCCTATCCATTAGAATAATCACAGTGCAGAGCCAGAAAAGAAGAAGTAAAAGGAAATACTTGAGAGAAAAACAAAACACAAACTATAAGCATTGAAGAAGCAGAAGAAAAAAAAAGTGGCTTGTCAGAGAAACCTTGGCCGCTTCCTGTTGTAAAGCCGGTGGCAAATGATTTTCAATAGTGACAATCACTGGGTATTCCGACGCTACAAAAGCGTGCTCCTTTATAGACGCTACGCAGACATCGAATGGAACAGCCCTCGTCAGCGTGCTGCAACACGGCATTCAGAATTGCCTCGAGCAATCAATCAAAGGCATACCAAACTCATACCAAAAGCACAAAGCAAATCACACTTCCAGGAAAGAAAGAACGAAAGAAAAGAGTTTACCCGCCATGGAAGACCATAACCTTGCCTTTGTGCTCCCAGCAGTCCAACTCGATGACACGGCAGCCATTTTGCAGCGCCAAGACAATGGGCGACGAGCACGATTTGGAGGTGAGCTGGTTTCCTTTGAGGTACGAGTTGTGGCTTGTATGGATGTAATAATGTGAGAGTGGAGCAGTCATGTCGTGGCTTGGCTGCGAATCAAATCACCTTGACTTTAGCATATACTGATAGAACGCAGGAAAAAAAAAGGAAGCTATGCTATGTAGGACGAAGTCTTTCTTACCTTCTTCGTGCCAAGCATTGCAGCATTGAGTGCTGGATCGAGGAGAAATTTGTGGATGAAGCTCGTGAGATCCAGGCCCTGCGGCGCCAGCCTAGACATAATCTCGGACGCTGTGCTCTGGCTCAAGCTCGGGTCACAGCCTTGAAATCTCTCCAAGAAACGCGCCATTCCAGCGGCATTTATGACCGTGCCCCCGCCGGCAGCCTCATCAAACATCTCCCTCACGAGCTCTGGCGGCTGGAGATTTCCCTTCATTGTCCCTGCCGCTGGATTTCTCTCGTAATATCGCTCGATTGACTGCCGCGACGCGAATCACATTCGCTTTACCTGGAGGGAATCGCGACGCGCTCGCCGGCGCCGGCTAGGGCAACGCAGCCTCCGATCACTGTGAAACACGAGGACGTTGATCGATGGCGAGCTAGAAGAGGAAGAAAGAGGGATTAATCTATCCCGAGGAAGTAAAAGGGCAAAACCCTGGTGGCATATTCTACGAATATTACATGAACAGGGATATGCTATTTCGATGCCAGGAATATAAGATTACACACGTTCCAGTCTCTCCCTTTCACACTAATGGCGTTAGTGGCACCATAGTACAAGGCTGTCCTTACAAGCGCCTCTCTGGCTGGAGCAAACAAGGCCTTCTCCTTCTAGGGCTCCTCTCTTCGACTCCAGCGTTTAGGGCTCGCAGATCCCAGCTCCTGGCGATGGCGACGCAATGCCGCGGCGATCAATGCGGCAGGCGCTGGAGCGCGCGCCTCTCTCCGGCAGTGTGCTCCAGCAGCAGGGGTGTGAGATCACGATGATCGGCAGCACAGTGGAAAAGAACAAGCGGCCAGCGGAGGAATCACAGGGTGCGGGGTGCCACGCATTGATTTCCAGCGGTGCGCGGTACTAGTAGGTCCTGCATTGATGCGCGGCTCGCTTCTTTCGTTCCATTCATGAGATAGCGGTGCGGGGGAGTGACAAAAGCTCTCTCGAGGTGAGATCCATATCCTGGTTTCTACGGGTTCTCTTTTCTTTTGCTTTGTTTTTTCAACGTAGCTAGAGAGAATAGGCACTAGTCCAGTGGTGTGATCTTTGTTTCATAGTTCTTTTTTTTTTTCCAGGCTCGAGTTTTTTGCATACTAGGTACTGGTGGTCCGGATAAAAGTCAAAGGGGACTTTTACGAGCTGAGATCACAAAAGCAGGAAGAAAGAGGACTTGTCCATCCTTTCGAATCGATTCCATGGCTGGATACTTCTACTACTGCTAAGGTGCTGGTTTTCTTCTTCGATCTATAGGATTTGCTGCTGCTGCTTCTCGCTAGCAATGGGATCCTGCTTGTCCAGCGAGAGAGGAGCGCAGCAGAATGGTGCTCCTAGTAGATCTTCCCGGAAGACCTTGAAGAGGGAAGCAAAAGAAGTTCTTGCTGTAGAGGCCAAGAACGATCAGCAGCTGGCTTGTTTCCCGGGAAGATTGTGTACAAACGGATCAAGTAATTCGTGCTGCCTCTTCTCGCAGCAAGGGAGGAAGGGGGTGAACCAAGATGCCATGATCGCTTGGGAGGTAAGATCGTCTAGCTTGTTTTGCTCTGTGATCCTTGAGTGTTCTAACTTTGAGTGTTTCCTTGGCAGAGCTTTGCTTCAAGAGAGGACACCGCATTTTGTGGTGTCTTTGACGGGCATGGACCGTATGGGCATCTAGTGGCTCGCAGAGTCCGCGATTCACTTCCACTCAAGCTGGTTCTTAACTGGCAAGAGTCCGAATGTGCGAAGAACGACGAGATCAAGATCCCGTCGAAGAGAAACGACGAAGAAGGTGATGAAGCCGCTGCTGAGTACGATTTGTTCTGCACCTGGAAGGATTTGCACTTGAAGGCATTCAAAGTTATGGACCGTGAGCTTCAAGTTCATCCATCCATCGACTGCTTCTGTAGCGGGACGACAGCTGTGACTGTGCTCAAACAGGTGCGCAATGCCCGTTTTTTAGTGCTCGAACAAGTGAAGAAAACAATGGTTTTTATTTCAGGGCCAGGATCTCTTCATTGGAAATGTTGGAGACTCGCGAGCCATTCTAGGAACTACTGCTGAGGACGGCTCCTTCTCAGCAGTGCCTTTGACAGTGGATCTGAAGCCGAATCTTCCCAGTAAGTTGTCTCGATCGATATCACCTTTACTTTTGCCAAGATTCTGCTCAAGCGTCAACTTTGACTTGTTCTATCAGAGGAGGCCGAGAGAATCCGTCAATGCAAAGGTCGAGTTTTTGCTCTCCATGACGAGCCGGAAGTTCATCGGGTGTGGCTGCCGCACGAGAACTCTCCTGGCCTCGCAATGGCCAGAGCGTTTGGAGACTTTTGCTTGAAAGACTTCGGCGTGATCGCTGTTCCAGAGGTATACTACCGCCGACTGAGTGACCGAGACAAATTCGTTGTGCTAGCGACAGACGGGGTAAGCGCAGTGATAGTAGTGATTATTATCACTTACTGTGCTTTCTTTTTCTTCCTTCGCCAACAGGTGTGGGATGTTCTTAGCAACGAGGAAGTCGTCAACATCATATCTTCACACCCGACAAGAAGCACTGCAGCGAGGACTCTTGTAGAGGCGGCCGTCCACGCGTGGATGCTCAAGTATCCAACCTCCAAGATCGACGACTGTGCGGCGGTGTGTCTGTTCTTGGACACCGTCACGGTTTCTCAGGCCTCGAATGGAGACAACGAGAACAAGACGATATCAACAGCAAGTCTTAGCTCAGCTCGCAGCTTTGCCGGCATCACAGTGTCAAAAGGCTCCAGTGACGAAGAAGGATCAAAAGAAGCTCCAGCAGTGGCAGCAGTGACAGGAGACGAGAAAGATTCAAGAGACGATGCGACGAGTAAAACCGGCGAGGAAGAGTCATCCAAGTCGGAGTGGTCGGCTCTTGAAGGCATCACCAGGGTGAACTCGCTGCTAAGTTTGCCGAGGTTTTTGCTGGGGGACAAGAGGCTCGGTGGCTCCAAGAGGAGGCGTTGAAGAAAGTAGCAGGGGATCAAAGAGACCATTCCTATAATCTTGGAGCTTCAATCCAAGCACAGGATTATGCGATATGGTGCTTGGAAATGGGAACAAATTTGAATTAAGGTTATATTATTCTATTAAGCGGTTAAGTTATGCAAGTTCGAATCCTGTTATCCATATCTTTGAAACTTGATTAGATGCTAAGTTAAACTAATGCTAATGTGGATGTGCCAGAGTGGTTATCGGGCATGACTAGAAATCATGTGGGCTTGCCCGCGCAGGTTCGAATCCTGCCGTCCACGTTTTCACCCTCGTTTTAGCACTGCTTGAGCGTTTGGACTGATAGCTCAAAGAAAGTGATAGCTCTTTGATCGATCTTTTCTTTTTGATCCATTTTGGTAGTCCTGAAAAGAACACGCGTTGCGAATGGATCAATCATAGCGTCAATAATCTGCTGTACATTTTCTTTGATCTTTTCTTTTGATCTGTCCCATTTATCGCTCTCGTGCCTTCGCCGTGACTAATTGATGTTTTTCCCTGAAGAACACACTCCTTTCAACGAACCTTGTGTGTGTGTGTGTGTGTGTGTGTGTGAGAGAGAGAGAGAGAGAGAGAGAGGAATCTTTAGTTTAGCTTCAGCTAGCTTCTCAGATGCTTTCTCAGGATTTTTCCTGCCGGTGACTTGGATATGGAGTCCACGAAGTAAACTTTGTGGATTTTCTTGTAGAAGACAACCTATATGGCAGCCTTAAGTTCCCATTTAAAGAGAGGGCTGGCTGAGTGTTATGCTCCATTTAACGCCGCACTGCTGCGATCACTGCTTGCGATGGGAATGGAAAAGAAGAGAAGAGATTGGAAACTTGCCTGTTGTGATACGAACAGCTTGAGCTCCTCTTTCGATACTTTAAAACCATTTGCAATCACCACGAATGCTACTGGCAGTTCTCCGGCGGGTTCATTCTTTGTCCTGCAAGAAAAATTTAGATTTTGGGTTGTTGATCAAGCTCCAGCATTCGTGGAGGAAGAGTTTAAAGATTGGCTACTTACGGGATCACTGCGGCATCAGCAACGCATGGATGCGATGCTTCAACCTACCTACAAAATACGAGCTTGTAAGAAAAAGAATAGAAAGAACTTGCAAGTCTCTGGATTCAAAGAACAAACCAACTTTGAATTTGATGATCTCCTTGACACGATCACCAGGAAAATCTCGTCATTGTCATCGATGTATCCAACGTCTCCGTGAAGCCAGCCCTCCTTGTCAATCGTACAGTTGCCTCTGGAATACCCTGCGCCCTCGCGATTCTTACGCCGCGGAGCGCAGATATTTCAATCATGTTCTCGTGCCTCCCCGGAATACTGAATACAGTGAATCTTAGAACACCAAAAAAAAGAAAGAAGAAAATCACAAAGAAGAAGGTGATTTTCCACCTTTCATGATCTGGGCTCCTTGATTCTCCATCTTGGTTGTGTGGAAGTGACACTCCCGTCTCGGGATCCACCACAAGAGTTTACTCCATCTTGGGGCAGTGGCGTGAAGATCACCACGTCCGACTCCCATGATTTAAGTAAGGTTATTTAGTCCCCAGCGCTGTTATACTAAACCCAGTCTAGGGTTCTTGAAGCTCAAGGACGAAGCCGCTGGTCGGCAATTCGAGGTCTTTTACCTTTTGTTCTTCAATCCGCATTTGATGTTGTGCAGGGACTAAGCGAGGGGCCAAATCCAGGTCTTTAATGGAGGAGAAGAAGAAGAAGAAGGAGGTGGTGGTAGGGGCCAAGACAGGACAGGATGGAGTGGAGAGTGGTCAAAAGGACAAGTTTGCAGACGTTGGAGCACTAAAGACAGAACCAAAGACGAAGAGGCGCTCCTCTGGGGCCAAGGCAGGACAGGATTCGGAGGAAGCAGAGCCGACTGTGGTCGACGAGGACCGTCGAAAGGACAAGTCTGCAGTCGTCGAAGATGAGGGAGGAGCACCGAAGACAGCAAAGAAGAAGAGGCGCAAGACATCCTCGGGGGCTCAGGATTCGGCGGATGCAGAGCCGATTGTGCTCGAGGAGCACTATCAAAAGGACAAGTCTGCTGTGGTGCCAGATGGAGGATCACCCAAGACGACAGATAAAAAGAAGAAGCGTAAGAAATCTCAGGAGCCTGAATCGTCGGGAAGGAAGATAGGTGTTATTATTGCGGAGGAGGAGCAGGAACCAGAAACCTTATCCTGGCTTTACGAGAAAATAGAGGATCCGAATCAGTTCTTCCACAAGTTATTGCCACCGTCAAGTGCACAGCAAGTTGTGCGGGCACTTGAAGATGTGTCACCTTCTTATTATCTCCAGCGCCTGGAAGATTTTCAATCCCTCTCGCCGGACATGCTTCCAATCCTCCAAACAGGTACGAAACTGTTCACAAATCTTTAGCCATTAAACAATTTGTTCGTTTGTTTCGTCAGTTCGTCACATCGGCGAACATGTTCGCCTCATCTCGATGGCATGGCAGCGGCACAAGAAAATCGTGCAGCGATTCAGCAACTTAAACAAGGAGGAGGCTTTGATCCAGCTCTGCGATCCATCGCGCTCGAATAAGCTAGAGCTTCCGAGCTTCTCAGCCACCAAGTTCTCTCCACCACTGTCCTTCGATTTCGTTGGCCGTTCAAAGCTCCGCCCACTACTCCAACGAATCAAAGTTAAAAGTGATATCCACTTCCGAGGCCATCCGGGTAGAGGCAAGTCGTATGTTTTGGCAGCCCTGGCGAGCTATCTTCACACTTACGAGCAAGAATGCGGGGTGGTCGTTTATATCCTTTTGTCACGGCTGGTTCAGACGGAGCAGAAGCTGACGTATGTTTTGCAAGCATTGCTTCTGGGCTTTGCTCGACACGGGGAAAAACAACTGGAGATTCTGGCCTGCGACAGCATGGAAAAGCTCGAAGAGTTCTGCGAGAAGGAAAGGCCTTTGTTTCTAATCGATGAGGGAAATGCTCTGGACGTGGACAAGAAAAGGACCTTGTCGAGTGAAGAGGATCGTCGCGTTACGAAAAAATATTTAAGCTGGATTGTCAACAGAGCGGTCTGGTGCACAACGTTCAAGTCTGAGTTCATGCCAACGAATATTGGGTTTTTTCCTCCATTCAATCAGCCATTCGATGACAAAGAGTTCGCTTCCTGGCTATCCGGCTATAACTTCAAAGAACTGGACATCAACGATCTCCTATTCTACACTGGTCTCATACCTCGACTCCTGGCCGAGTTTGTTGGCAAAGGTGATGCACCTGAGGAAGTGCTTTACAGAAGGGACTTGTATATTGCAGACATGAGTCGGGTGTTCCAGTATTTTGTCGAGCGTATGACTATGGAGGAGGCCGACGCTGTTGAGAAAGTTTTGGACCTGAGTTTGGAGGAGATTGGAAGTCTAAAGCTCCCTCCTGATATCTTCTTCGAGCGGACCTTTGGCAGCAAGACAGTCGTCTCAGTCCTTCCTTTTCTGGAGAATCGCCTACGGATCTTGATGGCCGAAAAGCGGAGGCAAGCGGGCCGTGAGAAAGACATACAGGAGTTCGAGATGCAATTGTTGAGGAGCAGGAGACTTATGAAGATGGATTCGGATCGTCAGCCGAACTCGTCCCTCAACGCTTGGCTGGCGGCAGGCCTTGTTCGAGAGTACATTCGTCTGAAGAATAAGTTCCTGACCTGGAAATTTGATACTTTCGAAGTTTACGAGGAAGGCTTGGAAGGGATAGCACTGGAGCAGGTGTCGATTGACCGTCTGAGAAAGGGAGTGTGCTTCGTCACTGCAAGTAGTTTTGACATCGTGATCGCCATTATGGCCGCTGACGAGAAATCCCTGGACATCCACCCCGTGCAGATAAGCGTTTCAAGCTGGAATATGAAGAAAGTCATGGATTCGTACAACGTGTGGAGCGGGGAGACGATGAAGGAATGGTCCCATCCATCCTGTACCACAAGGAGTCTAGACTTTACATATGTTCTCACCAACACTGAAGGAGCCAACGTGGATAAGGTAAATCTCATTCTCTTGTGTGAACTATTGATGGAATTTGGTGTTGTGGGAGATGAATAGGTGACGTTGAAGACATTTGCAGACGTTGGCAAGTGTTTAGCCTTCATCGACAAACTAGTTATTCCCCAGTGGAAGCCTTGTTAGTGTCTTTAGTGTGTGGTTTTTTTGTGTGCGAGTCTGGAAGAATTTTTATTGCAATGAACACTTGGACCGACCCATGGCTTTACATTTCGTTTTCCTCGTTTTTCAGACGTTCCTGAGGAATGCTGGTTTGATTTCAAACCAATGTTGGTCTGGCAACTTAACTGTTAATTTAAAATAGAGCAAAAGGGTATAAAGTGAAAGAGTAGAGTTGAAGTTACTACATGTGAACAAGAAGCTTGCTGGCCTAGAGCAGGGTGTTGAGATTGACTTGGCAGTTCAGCTTTCCTCTTCAAGCAAACCTTAACTTGTATTGTTGAATAAGACATAATATTTGTGAACTTGCATTCTCCTTTTTTATATGGTCAAGCAAGCTTTCAAGCATGCATAAGAGATTTGTTAAATTCCTATCTAAAACTATAGAGAATAGTAGTTTGACAAAAAATTGTGCAAACTTGTAAAATACATGAAAGAAAGACATATGTGTGTTTAAATTGTTGTAACACACATATGTAACTCACAAAATAATATTTTAAACATTATTATTCTTTTTACATAAGTATGCATTGGTACTCATCATGTATACATGACAAAGTTTAAGTTAATGCTATGCATATGATTTTTTCCATTGTAAATTTCAAGTTTATGTCAGTTTTTTTAATACGTTAATAGAATTTAGACTTTGGGTTGTAAACATAACATTTTTCAGCATATGAGTTGAATTTTAAGTAGTTTTTGAATGTTGTAAATTGAGTTTATTTTTATATACTTAGGACACTCTCCTTAGTGAGTATAATAGAAAGCATTTTACAAGTGAGTGGTTTTGAAATAAATAAGTTATTGAATGGGTGAGTGTTAAATTAAAAAAACGTTGTAAAATGAAATTTTTTGCAAATAAATCATGACAACACTAAAAATTTATACATGTGATTAGGACTATGAGAAATTGATCAAGCTAATGCCTTAATGTAGATACAAAAAGATTCATTTACTAAAAAAACCATTACGCTTTATACTTTAAATATATAAAAAAAAATTTACTTTTCACATACCATAAGAAATAAAAGGGATTTGAGATTGCTATTTAACTTAATTTTTTAATAAAGCCACGAAGCTTAGGGCTTCAACGTTTAGGGCTTCATTTTGGTATGGTGGTGGTGAGTTGGGAGGCTGTAGTGGATAGGCTGCATATTTTCTCTCCGACAGAGAAGCGCCAGATCAAGGAAAATGTCGAAGCAGCTGGGGATGTGGAACAGGCTGAAGACGCTGTCGCAATCACCGGTGGTCATGCAGAGAAGCTGATGGATTTCTTCAAGTGGTACGTCTATCCACTAGATGACCCAGGTGTTCCAAAGTTCCTGGAGGATTTAGACAAACGGTTCATCCAGTACAACGGCAGGAGAACCGCAGTCAAGACGCAGGAGTTGCAAATGGTGTCCAGGCAGCAGGTGCAATTGGCTGCCCAATACAAGAATTGGGATCTGTCGAATCTCTTGATCTGGCTCCCCCCTATGGACAACAAGTCTAGCCTCGGCCGGGTAAACTCAACAAGGGTGGAGAGGAAGCAGCTGGAACGCAGCGAGGAATTCGACCGCATGGGCCTTCCTGATCTTCCTTTCTCTCGTCTCTTTGCCGAGAACAAGGAAACTTTTGTAAGAGATTTGAGAGCGGTGGGGGTATTGGTGCAGCGAGTAACCAACGAGATGGATGACGACCTGAAGGAGGACTCATACGCGCGACAGGTCCGCTTTCTCCTCAGCTACGCCAAGGCAATTGCACGCGCACGGAATGTGCCCATACAAATCACAGTGGTGGCAGGCGAAACAAGATTGTCGCTTAGTCAGTATTACAGAATCCCGGATGGATTTTTCCGTATAGGTGCCAGATCGAACGCCGTGGAGCAGAAGACTGAGAACTCACGATCTCTTTTGGAACTAGAGGAGGCTCGAGGGCAGCTGGTAGTCGCAGGCAATTTCCTGTTTTTGGAGCGAAGCAAGTATCACGGAGTTGAGGGAAGGAGCGAGATGTACGGTTTCGTTGGGACTGGACTCAGGGTGCAGTGTGTGTATCAAGCACACGAGTACGACAGGAGACCTCAGACAGTAGACGGACCTTTGCTTCCGTTGGCGGACGGGGACTACTCTCCTGGCAATCTTTTTACCATCAACATGGACATGCCCGCCGTCCAGTGGATAGGGGCAACCCTTGACAGGCAAATATTGGAAGAAGGGGGACTCAGAGCTGTTTCCAGGGATCCTTTTTCTCGTCACAATCTCGAGCTGAAAGCCAGCAGCGGCTACTATGTAGGCGAACAGTTTTTAGAAATTCCAGTGCAAAGCCGAATGGATGACAAGATGACGGTTGCCGTGATAGGAACTGCACTACACACAGAGACTAGTCTGGTTTTCAGAGTTTCATGGCGAGGCCAGGACTGGTGGCTGAAGGTTGGGCCAGACGTGCAACGCCGGGCGGAGGCGCTCCAGACATTAGAGCAGGAGTGGATGTGGGAGAGATGGTTTCAGACGGAGCGAGATATGTTTTTCAGAGCTCAACTCGGAGAGACAGGTTCTTTTCCGGTGATGGTGGAGGGTCAAGGCTTGCAAAACAGGCCAGCGATGCTTGTCAAGGATGTGGGGGAGCCGCTGGAAAGACTTCTGTTCTCCTCCTCCATGACTCCCCCACAAGTTTACGAGATGAGCAAGCAGCTTTATGAAGTGCTGCAATGCTGCGCTTCAAAGGGTGTTTACCACGGGGATGTTTCTCTACAGAACATCTGCTGGAGGGATGGCACCTACAGCTTGATAGACTGGGGCCTCGCATACGGCTCGGCATTTCTAACGTTCGTTGAAGCAGTTGACAGTGCATGGCCTTCTCTTCATGTCAAGACTGCAATCCCTGGGATTCCGAACTGGGAGTTGTCTTCCAACTGGTACTTCCTGGGTATGAGGCCGCAGGATGGCGTCAGCGACTTGGAGAGCCTGCTCTTTTGCTGCCTGAAAATTCTCAACGAGAATTCGCTGCCGTGGACCAAGGCTTCGGAGAGCGGCAGCGAGGACGAGGTTCTCGAACTCAGGCGAAAGTACCTGCCGGTCTTGGTGGCAAAAAACAGTGGTCACCTCTTCGAGCCTTTGCTTGCGCACCTCAAACGGTATGGATGGTTTTCTTTTGTCTCTGCTCTCACTAATTACGTGCTGGCAGGGCTGGGCATCCCTTGATCACAGATAACACACTCAACTTGTCTCTTCACACTAAAGTGGATGATCTTCAGTGCACATCTTCATCCTCGGCTTCTCTTCTGCCGAAAGTACCAGATTCAATGGTACCTGTTTGGAGTTTATAGGATGACAGCGGTACTTTTCTCATTCAGCAGCATACTAGTTTGTTGTTCTTGTAGCAAGATAAGCATGGTGACAATAGTAGAGAAAAAGTGAATTTCACAATGAAATTGGAATGAAACACTTGGAGATTTCACAATATATGGTTTTTGAAAAATTGCCACGTTTCATTCCACATAGTACAAATGACCGATCCACTGCACAAATTTCACTCGTGGCAATTTTCAATCCACTCCACGTGGCACTTGATTGATTCATACATTAGATTTTTTTTCTTGTTAAACGGGGCTTTTTATTTTCCAGCAAAAAACTGGGTGTAGTTTTTAGGTTATGTTTGGGTACATTAATGTTCTTAAATCTTGGTTATATAGTTCTTCTTTACATTTCGACGAGTTTGGTAATATTTTAGGATTATAAATTTGTTTATATCCCAAATAAAAACAAGTTATAAGAATAATTACATTTAGCCAGACAAAAAACAATATAAGAAGAATTACTAAAACTAAATTTTATTAATTAGATGTTCCATGTAAAGTAATAAAAGCATTATTCTTAGAAATTTTTATTTAAATTTTTCTTGGTTGAGTATTAAGTTTTTTAAAATCTTAGTATTCTAAATATATTTATATTCTCAAGTAATACTGCATATAATATCTTTATCAATAATATTTACTTAGTAATTCTTCTTTTTCACCTTGGGAATATATTATTGTTCTAAATAGTCTATACTATTTTATATATATAGTCAAAGGCTAGAGTGAACATAAATTGATATATATCAAAATGTATAAAATTATTGATTTTTATACTCATCCAACATTTGCTGGGCAATATTAGGAGGTTGCAGCTGAGGAGGGAAAACTCTTTTTTTACCACAGCATCTTTCCTTTGCCCTTGCAGCTAGGTAAATTTTCTTTATCACAACTCCTCCTCAACACCAAAGTTTTGTTTGCTCCAGGTTTCTCTTCTTTATTGAAGCTCCTTAGCCTCAAAGTTTGTGGAAGAAGAGAGCACTGGGTGCTAGAGATGGATGCCCAGGAGCTTGTATTGCTCGAGTATAGGGTTTGTGGGTGGGCATGTTGAGTGATCGTCCTTTTTAGTGTTGGATATACAAAGCTTGGCTCATGCATATGCTGTGTGTAGGGTCTTATCCATCCTGTTTTTTGCAAAAAGTTCTCCCTTCTGTCTTTAGGGCTGGATTAGCAATGGAGTGCTATGGCTGGTGCTTATAGAACTAGAGAGCTTGCTTGGATCTCTCATACACTGCACAAGAATTTTCTACTCATTTTTGTAGGATACCCCAACTAGGAATTTTCATTCTTGTAGAGGAAATTCAATTTTCAGGTTTTGCGCTGGGTTTCAACATGTGAGAAGCTGGCTCTCACGATGGTAGCCATACAGCCATGGCTGTGCAAGTGCAATTGAAGGTGTTCATGTTACTAGCAATGGATGACTTTGAACTCTTGATTGTGTGTAAACACCTCTGGGTTTGATGTTGTCCCAGCCATAGTCACTACAGGAACTAGAGCTGTGCTTCAAGGTGTCACCATATGGATCAATGACCCCACTAATTTCCAAATGTTAAAGGAGAAGCCACTTAAGGACATTGAGAATCACAATTATATGTCTCTGCTAGCTAAATTTGGGTGTTTTATATGTTGTTTGAAGTATGTGTCTTTTATATGATACCAATAGCAAAACATTCTGAGCATGGTGAGGTGCTAGAATTCTAACTGCTAGAGTCTTCACTACAAAAGGTTGAGCATCAATACCACTCAACACATTACATGTGACATGTTATTTTGTCACCCCAGGCAATTTACAACCTCCCAAGTGGGAAAAAGAAAATTAAAAATGAAACAAAGAAAAGGGAAGAAAAAGAGAATAAAGGAAAAATAGAAAAGAAAGATAAAAAAGAGTGGTCTAATAGATGAATGATGGATGACAGTGATGGCTGATTTGAATACGATGATAGTGGAGGGGAGCTAGTAGCCTGAAAATGTGAAGTGGTTGGTAGTATGTGTGCTTGTTGTGGGAGAAGAAAAAGCTTGCAATCTTTGCAGGCATTTATTGGGATCATTATATTCTATTGCTATAGGGTGTAGGATTGGGTAAAATGTCCACCCAAAGTAATTTTTAGTCTTCTATGCGCATTAGGTCCAATAGGCTCTCAAAAATTAACTGCTAAGTGTCTTAGATTTGCCTATACTTTCTAAATCAAGATAGTCATGTCAATTTTTGCTACTTCTTATTGCATCTACTACATATGGATATGATGAATAAAGTGATGTAATAGGATCCCCAAGATCATATGTGCATAGTAAGAAAAGTGAAGAAATATGGATTGGGCAACTGTAGTGACTAATAAATAGTGGTGAGTAGAGGAATGAATAAATTATAACTATGAGTGATGGAAAGTGATATTGATAATAAATGGAGTGAAATCATGTGAAGAAAACTTAAGAATTGTGAGAGGTAAACTATGAAATGGATGAGCTCCCAAATGAGAGGAGTTGATGGAGCCTTAAGGTGAAGGTCAAGGCTCATGCTTGCTCCACTTATAAGATCATGTCTTGGAAGAGAAAAGAAAAAGAAAGAAAAACCAAGGGATAGAAAGAATGACAAAAAAGAAGTCACTACAAAAATGTGTCAATAAAACTTTAAACTGCTGTAGGTAATATGGAAGGAAGTGTCTCCAAAGTAGTGAATTCAGTTTGAAGTGCTCATAAGAATTTGGTGGTCAAGTGAAGTGTTAGTAGACACAAAACATGCCATGAATGCTATGGTTGATGCTAGCATCTAACATCCCAAAGCTAGAGAGGCTTCTGAAAAAAGTTGGCTTGTGGTGGAGAAAAAGTGCTACTATTGCCACTTTTGATTGGTAGATAATTTACAAGCTTCTAGCTTGTAAGCTTTTGGCCTGCATGCATCTTGTCCACCTGCTATATCATAGTGTTGTGGATCATGTTGGAGGGCTAAAGAAGGTGTAGAGAAAAAGTCATGGTTGGAACTAATTTGTTGCAAATGTGTTCTCATCATTGCTCACAAGGTCATATGGTAAAGTACATATGCCTTGAAGACTTCTATGTAAAGGCATAATTAGTACAATATCACAAACTTTTTGGTGGATATTAACTCCAAGGGAGGAAGAGAAATCATGCTCCATGGCTACAAACTACCTCAACAAAGTGAATGTGGGTAATGCTGGGTCAATCTCGAGTGAAGTGGCCTCATCTGATGGTCAAGGTTGCATCTCTACCTTGTCTGGATGGACCTTGTGCTTCACAAGCTCAAGATTCACTACTTCTACTTGAAAACTCAAGGATATCACCTCTGTTGATAGAGTTGTGTGGAATCTTTGAGCTGGGAAAAACTAGATTTGGCACCTCTAGTTGTATGAGAAAGTGTTGTAGAGTGTCCTCTTGTGTCCTTGCAAGGATCTGTCTCAAGAAAGTTGCTCTCTAAAGGCACCACGAAAATTGTGTTCTCTTCCAAGTCGGGCATTTTTGGAATCTTGAGGATCTTTTACCTCCTTGAGCCCAAATGAGCACAGTGATGTAAAGTGGGTGGCAGAGAAGTTAAGGGACAAAGTTGTCTAATGCATATGCAAAAAATCAATCATGTTGCATCACAAAGATTGAGACTCCATCATCATATTAGCAATTGACAAAGAAGCAATATATTGTTGTGGAGAGGAGTTTAGTGGTGCTATCTTGGGATGCCAAGGCTTGTCCTTTAGAATTGAGAACGATAACCTAGCTATCACTTCTCCCAATTTGTAGTTGCCCATGCTTGAAGTTGAAGATGCAAGGCTTTGCATCTAACCATGGCCATCCCAAGATGACAGACTTCTCCTATGAGGAGGCTCCTAAAGCAATGTAGTCAATGACAAGGAAGTTGGCTGTGGACTCATGATTGTGGATGAGAATGTAGACACTTTGGCAAATTCTTGTGGGTGCTATAGTGTGATCCACAAAAGTTTTCAACATGACTTTGGAATACTCCTAGATCTGGAGGCTTGTTTGTTGAGCAAGAGTGGAGGAGAGAATGTTTGTGGTTGAGCTAAAGTTAGTAAGAGCCTTCATATCAATGCCCATAATAGTTTTTGAAACTATTCCATTAAGAGCTCATATTGAGATCTCAAGCTGTTGAAGCAAAACTAAGAAAGAGCGCCAAGTGTTGTCGTGATTGGAGTTGTCATGACCTAGTCAATAGGATTTCTTGAGTGACCACTTGACATCAAAGGAGACCCTTTTGGATGTGTGCTAGTGAAATTTGGCACACATGTAGAAGCTAGAACCTAAGATATCGGTAAGGACATTGGCACTGCTGCAAATGCCTTCGGGAAGGGCAACTTGGAAACAGTGAGAATTGGAGAGGAAATGATTGTTGGAGCTGGTGCTAGTGTGGTGTCCAACTCATCTACTATTGTTTATGCCTTCCACTAAGCTCAGGTAGCCAACTTTATTGTCAGCTCTTCTACTATGTGCACTAAGAATTTAATTTGTCAGTGGTGCTTTAGTAGCATGCTGATGGAGTCATACCAATGAGGTTGTCACTTGAGGGTGGTCTTGTACAACTATCTTCAATGCTTAGATCTCCTTTATGAGTTTTCTTTGCTGCTCCTGCTATTGCTGAAGGATCACCTTGTATTCGATGAACTTGGCCAAGGTAGACTTGACTATAGCAGGCATCTTCTCAGTGACTTGCTAAAGTGCCATGAGTTGAGTAGAGGCATAGGGACGAGCTGCTAGGGGTCCTTGGATGAGCTTCTCAATGAATGAGACACCAAGTTTGCAAAACATCTCTGACTCAAGCATTGTGACATCACTAGTGGTGGCACTTAGTTACTTTCCTCTAAAGCCTGGGCTTGAGGCCTTGTCTAAAGGTGGACATTCTGATGGACTCCTCTTGTGTTGCTCTCTTATCAAGGTAAGTCTTTCAAAATGCCTTGAATCACATTGTATAATCAAAGACGGATTCATATATTGCAAATCCCTGAATAAGGTATCTACTGGATCCAATGAATCCTCCTTGTTCGAGATGAAATGGTGGAAATCAAGCTCTCACTTCAAACTTGAAAACTTGCCTTTTCAGAGTGGAGACTGGTGCCTTCTAAATTGATCCTCCAGGTGATCTTGAATGTGTTGTCACCGACATAAAATGTTCAAATCACTACAATTGCCCAAACATGATAAATGTTATGAAGTGATGCGCCCAATTTAGCAAGTTGAATTGTCCCCAAATGCCCTAAGCAAAGCTCATAACTAAAATAAATAATCATGAATTTCACAAACTCCAAAATCAAACTCCAAGAGTTGTAAAAATGTTGAGATATCTCCAAAAGAAACAAATGTTGTGTTTTTCTTTTGAAAACTCTTACTATGGTGGATAGAATTGTTTGAAAAGTGGCTCAATGTCAACCTAAGAAGCTAAGTCATCCTCTTCATGCAAAAGATTTGCAAAAATCAAGTGTAAAATGGGAGAAAATATCTCAAAAACAATGATCATACTCAAATAAGGATCTGCACTAAATTGAATGATTTAACATAGAAATTCGAAATCACAAAGGAATTTACAATCCTAATATAAAAAATTGTGAAAAAGGTATTAACTTTATGTGCTAGAGAAGCATGCAACTTCGTTTGTCATACAATACTAGAAAAAATGACTTGGATTTAGCTTAAGACTCCATGAAAGTATTGAAGTTATGACTCAAAAGAAATAGCAAAGTATGGGGTGTATGATGCAACAAACAACAGTGAAAATGAATTTTATACGCTCGAGAATTAATGGTCAAATATTGCCATGGCATGGGGAAAGAACGAATTAAAGTGTGATTAGCAAGAAACAATGAAAATGCACAAATCTGGATGATGGGTAACTCTGTCCATGTCTTAAGACCACTCAAAAGTAAGATTTTACAAGGATGCATAAAATGGAGAGAGTTCTCACCATGCAAAGCTTTCACACTCGTTAGAAAGAAGAGCCTAAGTTTTACACACCCAAAGAAAATGTTCCAAAGCTAACTTTATCTCCCCTAGGAGATTAGATGGTTGATGCTCCCAATCTAAGTAGGGGTGGCACTACCCATTTAGAATACTTTATGTGGTTCATCAAAACCTCACTTTAGCCATATAGTTGGAACATCTTAGTGGCAAAAGGTGGTGGGAGTATTTATAAAGTTTGTATTGAGTCACAATGTTTCAAAATTTTGTCCCTAAGTCCCAAACTATGGAAAAAAAGAGAGGAGTGGTCCTCTTGCTTGGTGACTAAAGGTATGGTTATGTGGTGAAAAAATCTTAAAAGTTAATGGGGCTTAGTGGTTAGGCTTTTAGACTCTATACTAGTGGTGGTGATAGCAAGTATTATCATAGATGAAGAGGGACTTGGTGGGGACTAAAGAAGGGATATTAAAAGATGATATTTTTCATATTTTAAGGCATCCTAAGGATGCTAAATGACCACTTATGGATGGATGGCCCAATCTCAAAGAGATGGGACCATGTTGCAAATGGTCTAGGGCTACTAATGAGACAAGGGGAATGAATATAATTTAATAAACTAAGATGTTAATGGTACCTTTGGGTGTCGGAAGTGAGATTAGATATATGGAGCACTTGGACTAAATGCAAAGCTAATGTGGTATTGAGATTGCATCTAGGGGTAAACAAGTACTCCAGGGTGGATGAGGACCTACAAAGGTTATAAGTGAGACTCTTCCAAGAAGTCAAAGGCATAATTAAGTGATTAAAGTAGAATGGAAAATTTAATCATTTACACTGCTCACTATCCTTACTATATATTTAGAACCCCTCCCACAAACATAGTAAGCTATCATCTAGCAATATTGAGAGACTAGTCTCAATACGGAGGTTTTTTACAAGCTAATACAAGATAAAGCAAAAGAGAACTAACAAACCGTACTAAGTATGCTTGACTAAATAGATATATAGGAATTCATTCCTTATGTGCATCCAATGAAATATAGATATTAAGTTTAGTTTAGTAACACTTGAATAAGAGAGATTGAAAAGGGAACAAGCAATATTGATCTCTTGCCATCATAGCAATAAAAGAAGAATATATTAAAAGACTCTCTAACATATAACTTTTGATATTCACAATCATATTTACAACACCCTTAGGCCATGAAAGTGCTTTGAGGTTGAGCTCATGTGGCCATTTTAGGCACTTTTGCGGCCCAAAAGGCTAATGTTATTTAACTAACTTTGGCTCTCTAGACTGCAAAAGTGTATAAAAATCTTTATATTCATCTAATCAAGTATAGATGCTAAATCTAGTTTAGTAACACTAACAAAATACTTGTGAATGTATCACCCAATGGAAATAACATTCTAATCTAACAGAATGAATCTTAGTAACAATCAACAGAACAAAATGAATATCATAAATGCCAATAAACACTTGTTAATGCCAACTATCACACTAGGCAATTAGAATAGATCATAATCAACAATATTAAAGAACTAGAGTTTGAAGTAATGACATCCTATTGATATTATAAACCCAAAAGATCAATTCAAAATAAATTATAAAAAATATATGGTAATGCATAAAACCAAAACCCACCAAGATAACAATTAACCATCACAAAAGATTATTAATCATCCCATAATTAAATATGCATAATCACTATTTGAAGAAGAATCTACCAATCCAAAAAATGACAAACTAACCATCACTAACAGTAATCAAACAAGATGTTTAATAAGGATGATCAACTATCCTAAATAACATCAATGATTGCCAAATGCAAACACTAAGGTTTTGGCTCATTGGTTCTAATGTTCAAGTTTTCCCTAACAACTCTTAACAAATGAAATATTGACTATGATAACTTAAATAACCAAAAACTCAAAAAAGTCTTATAACTAAATCACATATAACAACGATCACACATCTTGTATCAACCAACATCAATGCTAAAGAAGAATTCATGGTAAAATCACAACATCCTCCTATAAGCTTAAGTTCATAATGCAAAAGTTAATAAAAAGTATATTTGCATCAATCCAAAAGTTAAACATAACAAAATTATGCTCAACAAATGATCTCTAAATAATTCATCAATTCATAACAAAACATAACTTACTTTATAACATATTGCTCATGATCACATGGATATGATATAAGTATCATAATGATTGATCATCAATTGAGCATTACCATGAGTAACACCTATACCACTATTATAAAGATTTATATGAATATTAAATGTCAACTTGATTTGAAAAAATACAACATAAATACCACTCCTTTGATAGAAGTTACAACACCACTAAATTCGTTCACAATATAGACAAGCTTATATCACTCTCTTAATGACCAAATTCAAAATTAATCCAACACCAAATTACTCAAGGAATAATAATAAGGTTTCCCAAGAGCCTTATAACTTAAATTTTTTATTAACAAGCCTAAGCACAATGATTTAGTACTTTATTGTTATCCATCCCATATCTCACCACTTGTAAGTCCATCATACCCAACATGCATCAATAGAGACCACTCGATTGTATGATTTGAATAAGAGTAATAGATTACACTTTGTTGCAAATCATCTCTTGAAGACAAAAAAATGATTTACATGTTTGATCTTTTGTTTTTGATGACTTTCCTTTTGGTCTCAACTTGATTGAATCTCAACCTTGCATTTACACTCCTTTCAGTTTAATTTAAGAAAAATATATAAAAGAGTATGGCATTGACTACTTGAATCAATAGATTAATCCCTACAATTTATTTAATACATTTATAATCATGTCTAGGAAGGATTCACTGGTGTTATGTTAAATAGGTATAGATCAGCCTATTTTCCACTCATAGCAAGCCAAGGGAAAACTTAATTTTACCATGTATATAGTAACAACTCATAGTAACCATTAATTAATAAGCTAATATTAATTGTGTCAACTCAAAGTATAACTTTAAGTTGCTAATGCATCTAACTCATGAGCCCAAGCGCAAACTTGTGCAAAAGACATATCTCAAATTCATTGTAAACTCTTGAGTTTGGACATAGCTTTCTTAAGAGCCCTGCTCTCTTGACACCCTTAGAGTCGAGCCCAAATGGAGTAAATTGGACTTGATATATAGCAATTAATATATGGTGCAATTTCTCTAAGCCAACCAATAGAGTTATGTAATTCATCTAAGCCAACCAATAAAGTTGGACCTGAAATCCACTTTGATACCAAATGTAAACTCTTAAGTTTAAACTTCCCAGGAGGTCATCTAACCCAATATTACTCAAATCCAAGGACATTTAACCTTAAATATCTCAAGACATTTAACTAATTGAAAAAGAAGGTGCGCTTTTATTCATATGCCCTTTCCCTATATATTTAAACCCTTATGGATTGTCTCTCGAGTCATTTCCTTTAGTTGCTTACATCCATCTTATGAGCCCAAGAAAAAGCTCACAATATAATACAAAAAGGTGACAAAATCCATTTCTAAAAAACACATGCGAAGCTATAACAACCAAATGTGTACTCATTTGGATCATCATTTTTATCTTTACATATGTAATAGTACTAATTGCCCTCACTAAAATATTATCCTTTGATATCAAATGTAGCACCTTCACCCTTTATCTTATAATGTTTTACCATAGGACAATAACAAAGTGGAATCTTAACTGTTGGATATATGGGTCAAAAGCAGTAGAGTAAAACTTGAGCATTAAGGCGTTGGGCCATTGAATGAAAAGATAAAGCCAAACTCTCGAACATGGAGGTAAGGAGTGAAGGGACAAAAGCACATTATTTTGGTATACTAATGGCTTAACATGATAATATAGGTACTCCATGTAGAACAAGGACAAGCACGCAAGTGAAAGTTAAATTATGCCTC